>NW_010527535.1:0-3575 GCF_000687285.1 Phaethon lepturus
TTAAATGGAAAATGAATCATGACAAGTAGGCAAACATAAAAATGAGTTGGTGCATGGCGTCTGTGCAGATTCTGATCTCAATGTCAAGGGAGCATCATTCCAGCCTAATGGCATCTTTCCGTGAGAGCGCTTTGTAGCAGCCATAAATAAACATGGCGGCTGAAAGGCACGATAACAAAAGAATGGAAACTGAGGCAGCCAGGATCTTTATTAAGGAGCAGACAAAGCATCTGTGATTAGTGAGAACAGGGGAGAGGAGGGGGTAAAAATGAAAGGCGGCCGATTGTGTTGCTGCCTTGTCGGTGTCAAGAGAGGATCTGGCTGTGGTAGGTTGGCAGGTTGTCTGGATAAATAGTTTGGGGGCAGAACATACATTTCTGATGGAACTTTCTTTTTTACAGCCGAGATCAGGAGCTCCAGAGGTACTGTCAAGGACGGACGAAGCTCTATAAATCAGGACAGGCTTTTTTGTCTGTCTGAAAAGTCTTATCTCGGAGTTCGTCCAGGCAATTTTTTGAGGTCTCTCTAGCTTCCTCCCTTCTCCTTATCAGAGCTCCGCAGCTTTAAATGCAGATAGATACCCTCTAATGGAAGCACAAGCCAGAGCCCTCACTCCTTGTAAGTGCCAGCTCGTAATTTAGTTGTGTGCCCTTTGGCACGGATGCATCCATCAGGAAAAGCGGAGGCAGCGTTCCCTCCGTCACCTCCCGGCACGCCAAGGAGCGCGGGGGGCTCGGCCGAGGCGCGGGGGACCCCCGGCTCCTGGCCGCCTTGCTCGGTGCGGGACGAACCGTCTGTAAAATGGGCTGAGACCGGTGGTTTGGGGTTTTTTTTCTTTTACTGTGTGGCTGTGTTGAGGGGATTAGGGAACGATAAAGAAATCCTTTCTGCTATCTGAGGCAGCAGGGTGTAGAGCAGTTTCCTGAGCAGCCATTTCTCTGAATCTTTTAGTTTTCCTCTTGCTGTGGTTTTTTTTTTTTTTTTTTTTCTTTCCTCCCCACTTTTTGTATTTAAATAAAAAGAGCTGGGAAGGCAGGGCTGATTTTTGGCTGGCTGTGCTCCAGAGGGAAGTCATGCGCCCGAAATCAGAGCTCACCGGGGTGAAAACCGAAACGGGGTGGGTTTCTGCGCCGTTTCACGGGGGAAGGTGTCCAGGAGCCCGTCGGCTGCCGGAGCCCTACCCAGACCCCCTCTAACCTTTCGAGGTTCACCTGCCAGCGCTCCATCTTGTCGCCTTCCCCGGCGAACGGTGCACGGCTAATGGCGACGCTTCACCGTTCCCGGCGGCTCCGGGTGGTTAATTCCCCCTTTTTTGCCCCGTTTTGCTTTCTGCTAAAGCGGCGTGGTTGCGTCAGCCCGTGAGCTCCTCACCTGTGGACGTGTGAAAGGGGTTTAATAGGTTCCTTCTCTTTGCCCCACAGGGCTGTGACCAGGAGGGGTGATAGAGCCACCTCCGTCACTAATTGCTTTGGCCCTGCTACTCCCAAATGATGAAAAAGATTAAAAGGGAAGGAAAACAGCTATTATATCTCTTTCTTGAAAAAACTTGCAGCATGAAAGGCTCATTAACATCATTAGTGTTTCATTAACCTCTAGCCAGACAAATAAGCTTGGAGGTAATTTAACAGCATAGGGAAAAGAAAGAAAATTAAAAATTACCCAGGTGTAGGTGACATTCTCCAACTTACCACCGCTGTGCGTTTTGGAGGGGTGCGGGCTCCGCTGCCTTGCCTGCCTTGCTGCCAGCGGCGCTGCCTGCTCCGAAGGGCTGGAGGTAATAACGAGCGGGGAGAGTCATTGATTGTGACAAAATGGGATTCGTTTGAACACAACAACGTCTGCGATCGTGAAAAAGAACACGGCTCCGCACAATGCCGGCTTAAAAAAAAAATAAAAAAAAAAGGGGGTTGAAATCGGTGGCTGCAAAATTACTTTCTTTGTTTGAGTAAAACACTTTCTCCCCTTGTTAATTTTTGTGGGGTTTTATTAGATTTTTTTTTTTCTCTCCCCAAGTTTATGTGATCCACCCCTGCCCCACTCATCCGAAGTCTATATGCAGGTATACACACGCGGAGAGACGTATTTATACATGTGCAAACGCATGCGCCGGCTGCTGCTTTGTGCCAGCTTTGCGAGTCCAATTGTAAGTCATTGCCTCTCTCTCGATTGCCTTCCCTTTAGCAAAACCTTCTGGTATTAAAGGAACATTGGTAGTTCCTCCCTGAAATCTAAAGGTGGGTTGAGAATGTAAAGAAATTGCGGTGCTTTTTTGCCCTATGTTGTAGCATATTCTGGTAGCTTCCCGGATTGCCTAATTAATCTGGGTCATCCGTGAGCAAGTGATAAGAGGCAGTTTCTGCCTCTAAGAGAGTAGAGAATACGGAAAATTATTGAAGGGGAGATGTTTCTCCCCATCTAGCTGATGCCCAGTTGCAGAGGGATGAAGGTGACTTGCCCAAGGTCACCCAGAGGAGACGGTGTCGGAGCTGAGCGCTGAACATGCTCCTCGCGGATCCCAGTCCGATATTTTCCACTTGTTCTCCTGTCCCACAAACGTTCCTTCTTGCCTGTGCCGTATCCCGTGAGCTTTGCCTGTTTCTGTGTTGTTTTTGTTTTGTGGCATTAGGACCAGCAGATTGCCTCCTCTTACCCGTGGGGATGGGAGGAGGAGGAGGAGGAGATCTCCGCCGCTTCCTTCGCTCGAATCCTGGCTCTCCTATCGGCTCCGTCTGTGGCTTTGAATAAGTCACCTAACTTCCATGGCTCTGTTTTCCCTAGCCATAAAACGTGGGCAACTCTTACAGCGTCGTTTGAATTAGCACTTATAAAGAACTCTGAGCGCAAAACATCGTGTCCGTGCCAGTCCTCCTGTTTTTACCCACCTTTGCCCCGTGTTCACCGCGACAAGAAATCTCAGCAAGGCGGGTGGATGTTTGCTCGAGCTGAGGTTGCGATCTGGCTGTTGCCCGGCGCAAGAAAGGCTTGGGAGATGCTGAATAACATTGCACCACCAGCTCTAGCTCCTCGTGCTTGTTTTTCCTAGCACCTTGAGCCCCTGCGCTGCTCGGGTACTTAAAAAAGCTGCAGTCTGTAGCGTTACGGGAACTTTCTGTCTAGTGCGAGTCCGCCCCAGACCTCCGTACTTCACAGGATCCCAAAGCAGCCCGCAGGCACGAATAACCTTCACGTCGTGCCCTCCGCTGTTTATGTAAACTTGGCTTCTGCTTGTTCCTGTCACGCTTTGCTCTTTTTCCTGCGAGGACAGAGTGGTAGGTAGAGCAGGTAGAATTTCCCGGTGGAAAAGGGTCTCTCCCACCTGGACCGCGAAGGGAAAACAGCAATGCGGAGTAGGACAGGAGCCGAGAGGTGGATGCTTCTGTGCCTGGTGTCCGGTACAGTTTGCACATCGGTGCCTGCGATGACGGGGACTGCATCAGCGGCTGGATGCTTGCAGGCAGAAGAGGGCCCTGCCCGCACCGGCGTGCCTGTGCTGGGGCGCGAGGATTGGGAGGGTGCTCTCCTTCAGACGCAGCCTGAAGCCTTGGCTGGGGGACCGCCGCCGGGCCGCCCCCCTG
>NW_010527535.1:3606-4978 GCF_000687285.1 Phaethon lepturus
CTGGGGCTGAATAGCATAGCCTGCAGCTGCAGGTACAGATGTGGACCGCACTTAGCCAGATGTGCAGGCGACAGGTCCGATTCTCTCTTTAGGCAAGGCAGGCAAGGCAGGCAAGGTCGGAGGAATGTCTTGAAGCATCTCCAAATGAACCTGTGTGGTACAAAACTCAGCTAAAGTTCCCAGGTGACCTGATAGTGAGGAGTTGAGCTGAGAACTTCTGATAAGGGGCGGTGATTTGGGGTGCTTGTCTGAGCGGGCGCCTGCATGTGAGCAGTCATGAAGAGCTTTCTGAAAATTTGGGACTCTTTCTTGCTGGATGAGCTCTTTGAAGTAGGCGACATTCAGAATCACTTGGAGAAATCTTGGTCCAGTTTTGCCATCGTGAACAGCACAGACTGAAACACTACAAAGATCATTTTTATTGCCATCTATCTGTATTTTTATCTGTGTTTCCATCCCATCCTTTTGACAAGAGTATGTGAGCAGCCAGGATTTATCCTTCCCAGCTAAATCTCTTCCAACCCATGCAAGAAGCCCAGGAAATGATTTGACAAAAATATATAGTTCACCAAAATTATTCAACCCTCAAGCGCTCAGGTTTAGGTCAGTGTAAATTTGGAATAAATATTTGTTCTGGTTCTTATCTTAGCCAAGCTGATTTACCCAGCAGCAGCTGATAACTCCTTTTAAATTCGCTGCAGAGTCATCTTCTTCCAAGTGCTTAATTCCCCCCTTCTCCCCCATGTCCCTGCCTGGGTTTGTTATCGTGGGGTGGCACACACGGGTGCCAGATTGCTGACAAGCTCTGCAGGATCCTCAGCTCCCTGTTTTTCCAAAAGGAAAAACATGTATGGAAATGTCTTTTTAATAGAATTTCATTTAAAAATTAGGAAAAGCTTCTCCAACTTTTCTTTAAAAGCCCAAATTGGGAACGAATGTCTGCCTTGCACAAAAGCCAGTGTTTAGCTGGTTTATGATATCTTTTCACTTGTTCAACTTTTAAGGAGACTTTTTTTCCTCTGAACCTAAGCATTTCCTTCTTCGACTACAAATCTCTTACGTGAGATGGAGAGCGCTTTGGAACAGAGTTATTTACCCATCTCTCTCTATTTCTATGAACAGACTTTAAATGAGTGAAAACCAGGAGCTGCACTTGTACCTGCTCCTGCCTGCTCTTTGGCTGTGCCACCCCTTCCCAGCCCTCTGCATTTCCCGCATCAGCCCCACGCTTTGTGCAGCACAAGAGCATGAGGGACAGCAAGGGGGGTTGTCTTGGAGCATCCCTGCCCGGCTGCATCCCTTCCTGGCTGCATCCCTCCCGGCAGCATCCCTGCCCGGCAGCATCCCTGCCCGGCTGCATCCCTGCCCGGCA
>NW_010527535.1:5256-7635 GCF_000687285.1 Phaethon lepturus
TGCGCGCTCCCGCCCCGGCAGCATCCCTGCCCGGCAGCATCCCGGCCCGGCAGTATCCCTGCCTGGCTGCATCCCTGCCCGGCTTCATCCCTGCCTGGCTGCATCCCTGCCCGACAGCATCCCGGCCCAGCTGCATCCCTGCCCGACAGCATCCCGGCCCGGCAGCATCCCGGCCCGGCGGCATCCCCAGCAGGCGCCCAGCATCCCGGCCCGGCAGCATCCCGGCCCGGCAGCATCCCGGCCCGGCAGCATCCCGGCCCGGCAGCATCCCGGCCCGGCAGCATCCCGGCCCGGCAGCATCCCGGCCCGGCAGCATCCCGGCCCGGCAGCATCCCTGCCCCATGCCCGGGGAAGCAGCACCATCTCGCGTCGGTCTGGAGCCGGCACAGCCGGTACCTGCCCGCTTCACACCTCCCTGGGAACCCAGGGAAAAAATCAGTCCCCAACACCAGCCCTTTCCCAACTGTCTTATTCTGCCCACTCAGGACCTGGACCACACTTTCCTCCTTTTTTCCTCCCTATATTTTAGAAGCAGGGACCTCTGAAGCCTTCTGCTAGCTGAGATGATGCTGAAGGCTTCAAAAACACCCCGTAGTTCCTGGAGAGGCAGGGGTGGGTCTGTTCAGGACGTGCAGAGGTTGGTTTGCTGTCGCTCAGACTCCCTTTTATACCAGCCTGTTTTATACCTTTCTGAAATAATAAGTGCATGTGAGAATGATGTAATTAGGTGGCCTGTTCCTTTTTGAGGTATGGATTCCAAGGGTATGTGGGACCTGGACTTCACAGCGCTGAAAAATAGGGTGTTACCACATCCCCTAAGAGAGTTTTACCCTCTATAAGGCTGCTGGCCCCGGAGACCACGACACATGGAGATGGTGTTTTTTGGAAAACTCCAATTTGTTTGGTGTTTGTTTTTATCAACAACAACCCAAAAAAGGGTTTGGATGAAACCAGGGCTGGGGACAGAAGGTCCAAAGACGCTTTTTACGAGCAGCTTCACCGAGGGGAGTATTTCTAGTGTTGTGAGATGCTGAAAGGAAAAGGCGGGTGCGTAGCTCTTGCTGGCCAGAAGGTGCAGGGAGAGGATGCGAAGAGCGGGACTTGCAGCTGAAGGCCTGGAGATGGCAGGTCTGAGACACAGCTGGGTAACACGTTTCTTTTTAGAGATGCGTAAGGTTTGTCCTGTGGTGGAAGCAGCTGAGTTTACGCCAACACTGAGATGCTGCTGTCTGGAAACAACCAGCCTGCTCCCTGCTTGGGAATAACGTCCTCTTCGGGGAAATCGAGGCACGTTGTCTTTAAAACAGCGGTAAGAGCAGCTATATCCTTTGTAAAGCAGCTCTGGGCACCGCGAGTGTCAGCTCGGGGGGGTTTCTGTTAGAAAACCTTGTGCCACGTCTCTGGGAGCCCAGAAGCAGCAGCTTCCCGCGCCCCTGTGCAGGGAAGCAGAGGGCTGGAGTAGCTACGCGGGTAGTAACTAACACTACGAAGCTGCGGTTCCTCTCGAGCAGCTCTCGCTCTGACACGAGGCACACGCCGGTTGTCACAGCTGAGTCCCTGCGCGACCTCCCCGGGGCAGGGATCCTATTAGGCATCTCTGCTAACCCAGGGATGTGTTTGGGGTGCCCCAAAAAGGGCAAGGTCAGGGAAGCCGCCTGCTGCACAGGGGATTGGAAGCAGCGAGTTTTTCCAGGCAAGACTTTTTGCTGAAAAGCTGTGGGGGAAAAGAAAAAAACAAACAAGAAACCAAAGAAAACATTTGGAGGAACAAAATACTACAGCCTCCTTCCCACCAGCAAGTGTGTTTTGTTCGCCTTGTTCAAAGTGAGATATTTGCGTTGGAAATGCACCTGCAAATATATATATATATTTACAGATAGAGTCCTAGAAGATGAAACTTGTGGTTTCATGTTTTTGCCTTTATTTTTCCATTCTGGCTAGAAAAGAGTCTGTTACTGGCATAAGGCTACCTGGAAAATGCCAGGCTGGAGAGCATCAGTCAGTACAGTCCAGTGTCGTATTTGTGGGGTCCAGCTTGGGTAGACGGAGAATAAATATAATTCCCTCTATTACCACGCTCTTTTCTTCATCGTGGCGTTGGTAGATGGCAAATACCTTTCTCCTGCGTCTTCTCTCAATCGTGTTACGTGAATCACGTTGTCTAAAGGTTAATTGGAGGTGCGGGAATGGGGAGCGACGAGGCGTTTGTAGCAGATTTAGCATTATGGGGTGGGATGGAGAGCAGCTCTGAACGGCCAAGGGGGGTCTTTGGGGGGTCTTTGGAGCCATCAGCAGCAACTCTGCTAATGCACTGGGGAAAGAAACTGCCCGTGCGATGCCGAACTCAGACTCAGTCTGGCCACAGTCGTAAAGGATAAT
>NW_010527536.1:0-688 GCF_000687285.1 Phaethon lepturus
GGAAAAGCAGCGAAGTCCTGTATTGAACTTTGGTTCAGAAAATTGACAGAAACTTAAGCACAGACCTCACGAAGGACTGGCACACCTTAGAGCCGCGTCTGGCTTGTCAGTGCCAGTCTTGGACATGAAATGCAGCCCCCCGGTGTCTGCCACCTCCGCAGGGCACAGAGACCCCAGCCCCTTCCACCGCCTCCCGCAGACCCCAGCCGGCCGGCGCCCACCCTCCGGACACCCTCAGCTGGCGGGACTCTGAGCGCCTGTCCCGCGGGGGCTGTGCCCGGGGCTGTCGGGAGGGCTCTGCCCCAGGCAGGCGCAAGTTCAGGTAGGAGAGCCGTGTCTTTAACGTGGCTTGTGAAGGAAGCAGTGGTGGTTAGGGCATTTGCTTCCACAGTGGACAGGGTTTAAGTTCCTCCTCTGCTGAACGAGAATCAAAGTGCCGTGTTTCCTGGGCGCAGGATGGTCCCCAGACCCACCAGCCCTGCAGCTGCTCTTGTGCTTGTCCCTGTGGGGCAATAAATGCTCCAAGTGAAAAAGTAAGGGGTTTGGGCAGCTTGGGTGCCTTGTTTGCTTTGCTGACAGACCCTTGAAATACGATCCTGTCTTAGGGCAAGGTCTCTTGTCTCCTCTGCCGCTCACCGGGCTGCCGCAGCCGGGCCTGCGCTGAGCCGGCGGGAGCCGGGGTTTGGTG
>NW_010527537.1:0-798 GCF_000687285.1 Phaethon lepturus
TGCCGGCCCCGGACGAGCTCGCCGGTGTCTTGCTGCCGTTGTGCAGCATTTGGCCTCCCGCAGCAAACCCCGATTTCTGGTCCCCTCCAGCACCGCTGCTGGGAGCCTTAGCAGTCTTGGGGCCCTGCACGCTCAGCCCGAGCTCCCCAGATCCTTTCTGGTTCCTCATTTTCAAGTCCAGCCCTAAGCTGCTCTTGCTGGATGCCTGGGACTTGAGCGCCAGCCTGCCCAGGGGTGAGGTCTCTGCCGAGCTCTGGCTTTGGGACATCCTGTTCATGTAGTGCACGATGGAGCTCTGCCAGCTGATGGCCCGGTTTGGGCTCGCGGAGCCGCTCTTCATGTTGGGCAGATTTTCCGCAGACGAACTGCCTGAACTGAGCCCAGCCAAGGCGCCCGGCGGGTCCTTCAGCACGGCCATGCCCGAGCCCTGCATGCCGTGCTGGGGCTGCAGCTTCCCCATCGGCTTGGCGCTGCCGCCCACCTCCTTCCGGGACGTTTTCAGCACCTTTGTCAGGTTCACGGTCCTTCGAGCTGCTTTCTGCTCCGGGGGAAGAGGTTTGCGCCCACGCTTCTTCCTGGAACTGTCTTTCATTTCAGGCTTCGCCACCAGGATCTGAGCTTTCTTCTGCGGTACCGGGTGAGTCTCTCTGCTGCGGGGACCTCTCTTTGCTTCCAGGTCACTTTCATCCTCTTCATCAGAGGAGGAGGAAGAGGAGGATGTGGAGGAAGAGGAGCTACTTGACTTAGTTTTTGCAGGCATCTCTGGTTCCTGCGAAGCAGTGGAGAGAGACAGGGAAA
>NW_010527537.1:830-1295 GCF_000687285.1 Phaethon lepturus
GCATTGCAAATCCTTCAGCGTTGCCTGGCCAGGTGCCTCAGACACACGCAGGTTCTTTCTCCGCGTTAGCTGATCCGCTTGTCCACTGCCATAAAACGAGTTACCGCCTACGGTACAAAACTGGTCAGGCTTAAATACCAGGCGGGTTCCCTGGTGCCAGGGAACTCTTCTGTCTCCTTCATCGCCAGACCAGCGATGAAGAGACGTCCTCCTTGTGCGCATCCTCATCGACCCACCCAACACCGCAATCTTCAAAGCCCCGAGCCCGGGGTCTGCAGGCATCGCTGTGTCCTCACCACCCTCCAGAGCCTGAGCATCCACCGCACCCTGCGCTGTGGACAGACACTCGCTGGTGCCTCCCGAGGTCAGAGCCCCTCCAGCACCGTCATGGCCGTGGATTTCCACCGCCCCCAGGACTCACCACGTGTTTCCTGGGCCTGCCCCTGGGCCGCTTGCCCCTCTTCC
>NW_010527537.1:1430-3398 GCF_000687285.1 Phaethon lepturus
CGATTCTGCACTTCTTTTTCATGTTCCCTGAAAAAACAACGATTAAGGACAATGTTTGCAGGGAAGAAAAAAAACATCCAAAAAATCATCCTGGTTCCTCCTTCTCTTCTGTCATTAAAAACACCCACCCCTTGCTCAGGATGCCGCAGGCTCAGCTCCTGCCCGAGCACCCGAGCAGCGGCTGGGAGGTGTCCTTAACCCCCATCGACATGTGGCGATCTTACAGGCTCCGGGCACATCACTGACCTGAACCCATGCTGGTATGGGCACACCACACTCAAGGGCAGTCAAAGAGTCCCAAGAACTGTACAGAAACCCGGGGGCTTGTGCAGTTAAACCTCCCCCACGTGGCACCTGGACTGTTTACCCTACAGGACTGGCACAGATTACTGGAACTTGGGCCACGAATGCAATGCATTGCAAGAAAAAGAACTACAAAGTGAGGGAATGGTTATAAAAACTGTAGCCTTAGAAGAAGGACAGCTATCCGGATGCCAGGGTGCCCAGCTGGCTCAGCGGCAGGCATCTGCCCTGGTGTACTGGAGGAGATGTGAAAGGAAAGGGAAACTCTTGAATACAGCATGGGATTGAACTGCATGGATGGCTGAAATGTGTTTATCAAACTGCTCACAGTACCAAAATCCTTTGCCATGCAAGACCTTCCCGCTGGTTACCCCAGTCCTGGCAGTCCTGGTCCCTTTGTCCCGCTGGTGCCAGTCACAGGCCTTCCAAAGAGAGGCATCGAGTTTTGTAACTGCTGTAAGCGCTCACGCCGTCAGCGACGGACCACACAGCGTTACCCATCCCGAGTTAGTGGCTCTTCCAATTCATGGAGAGATGTGCAGTTATTCTGGTACAACAGGATCTGGTGAACGGAAGATCTGCCCCGTCTCTGCTAAGCCTCACCTTACTTGCACGCTTGCAGAGCTGAGCTTCCCCTCTGCTCAGTGAGAAGCAGGACAGCCTCCGTGCGGAGGAAAAGCAAACGCATTCCCTGGAAACTCTGCGAGTTCTCTCCTTTGCTGGGCTCATTTCTGGTCTGGAGATGGTGGCCCAGGCTGACAGCCATGCAAAGCCCGAGGTGATCGCACGGGGAATGTTGTCAGGTCACTATACTATTTTGTAGTTCTCCATTTAAAAAGGACAGTGGTCGGCTGTAACACATATGGCGAATTGAACACCGTGCTGTCTGCACTAACCATCAGATTCCATTCTTGAAAAAAGGGATCCAGGAAGGACTTATAATTAAATCCTATCATAAACTTTAATGATTTTCATTAATATGAAGCCAAAATATTTGGCAGCGCTGTGCTTACCGTAGTCAGCTGGCTACTTGTTTATCTGTGCGTGATTCCTGGTGTGTAATAGCTGTGGAACAATTGCCGGTCCTAGCTCGGTCCTGGGCAGTAGCCCTGGCCCTGAGAGAGGACACCATTTTCTCCAACCAGCTACTTCCTCACCCTCTCACAGCCCTGCCCTCCAGAAGGACTTTTTGGGGCCTCCCAAGCCCACTGTTTCCGCAGTGCCAGGCGCCGTCTCCCCGCTGGGGCCGGTGGTCGCCCCCCAAGCAGAGAGAGGCCCCGGCCGCTAGACGGGGGACCAAGGGCCGGAGGTCTCTGCCGGGCGCTGCTGCGCTCCCATTTTACAGCCGGCACCAAACCAGGTTGTGCACCGGGCCATAAATTCTTCATGTTTACCCAGCCCGGGGAGAGACGTCCTAGGTGGACCTGAGCTGTGATTTCAGGAGATGAACAAAAGGGCTGTGCCACAAAAGGCACGGCGAGCGCCAGTCTGTTGTTTCCACAACTTCCACCGCACGCGCAGCCAATTAGAAGTTAATTGACTTTATCGTTCGCTTAGAAATATTTATAGTTTGCTCACTTCTTTTGGAAAGCGAGGAGGAGTCTTGGATCAAGGATGTTCTCCTCGGGCTCCCAGCTGTTGTGCCTGCAACAGAAGACATGGACT
>NW_010527538.1:0-365 GCF_000687285.1 Phaethon lepturus
CTTTCTTGCTTTTTTGTTTTTGTTTTTTTCTAAGTTATTTAATTTTTTATGTGTTTATTTAAGGTTGGTCTTGTAGGCCGACTGATGAGACCATCTTTGCCTTGTCTTTGCCAGCAGGGTACTTATTGTCTCCTCTAGACCCATAGTCATTAGAACCGGAATCGCTCCGCTTGCTGTTTGCGCTATGCTTGGTTGGCGTGCCGGGGGGATGGCTCACCTGCCCGTTCTTCTCGTCTGAAAAAAGTTGTTTAATTACGTCAAAGAAGTTACTCAATGGGCTGCCTGGGTACACAAAACAGAGGAGACAAAAAAAGAAAGAAAGAAGGAAAGAAAGAAAATAAAAAGAGAGGGAAAGAGAAAGACAA
>NW_010527538.1:396-10814 GCF_000687285.1 Phaethon lepturus
AGAGAAAGAGAGAGAACAAACAAACAAATGAACAATGGGGTTTTTAACGAGAAGAACATGATGAGGAGATCCAGAGCCACGTGCGTGGAGGTGTGTGGGGGATGAAGACAATGAGCAGGAAGAGGAAGAGTGTTTAGGATGGGACACCTACAGAAATAAAGAGGCTGGGAGCATAAAGCACCTAGGGGGAAGGTCCTCCTTTTCTCCTGAGTGGGGGAGCACTGCTGTCTCACCTAGCAGGAGGACACAGTACCGTGCAGCTGAAATAGTTCCATCTATTACTTGGAGTCACTTGGCCACTCTGCACTGAAACCGTCACACGTGAATGTAATGCTGGATACAGGCAAATCCCATCTTACTGCTGCTGTTAGTAGTATTGTATTTGTATTTGTATGTGGTTGCCAGTTGATGTTTTTGCCTTGCAGCCTCGCTAAGCTCTCTGGCTATGCCAGGCATTTCTTTGCTTGTGTTTTATTTCTGAGTATCTTCTTGCTCACCTTTCAGTCACTAAGCCTGAAGCACCTGAGTGGTCCAAGGGAAATGGCATTTGAAAAACGAGCTATGGCTGACACGAGCATTGCCATCTGTATGTGTGGTTTGTGGCTTGTACTTGCAAGCTTCTAGGCACCTTCAGATCTTTCTTACAACAGGTACCTGCAAAATGAAGGGGCTGAATGCATTGTGGAAGCAGGCTCTTATGCATCTAACTATTTCTGGGACCTACCAGGGTCAAGAACTACTTCCTCATTGTCCTGAATTTATGACTCTCTCTACAGTACAGCCTCCATGACACTGCCATTCACTCCAGTGGAGTCAGGAGCCATAGAGGGCTGGAGGGCTGCATGCTAGTAGAACAGGTATCTCATTAAGCCAGCCACTGGAGCAGGCTGCAGTATTAACATGGGTTGGGCACTGTGCACATGAATACAATCTTTCATGCCATTTGGACCTCCAGGCAGTGGGGTTGTATGCTGTTAATCTAGTCCTGTGTCAGAGGATGTGTGGAAGGCCATACCTGAGTAAAGGCTCTGGGGTGCTACTGAGGGAAAAGGACCAGCTACTACTGGAAAGGTAGCCTTTCTGGGGCATTTCTAGTCCCTTTTAACTTTCTTGGATTGGGGGATTAATCCTGATCAGACATAGGAGGGGTCACACTAAATTCTATGAACATGGATATTGAAGGTGTTTTTCATCTAACATACACCATGGAGGTGATGCCTGTTCATGATGATTAAAACCCCATGATGCTTTTCTCAATAATGGGACTGTTGGCTCCATTGTTCTAACAAATTGAAACCATTTATATCCTACGTAAGTAATTTCATTCTCCAGCTCCTGGAAAGAAATGGGCTCCTTGTATCTGCCTTCCAATGTTGTGGTATGCTGTGAAGAGTGGAAACTTTGGTCCCCAAGATGGGAACATTCACTCAGGAGCAATGGGGTTTCTTCATAGTAGAGTGCCATTTATCCACGGTTGGTGGACACTGGTGGCTTGGTAATATTATTTCCCTCCACTTTCATTACAAACATAAGTAAGTGAACCAGTTACTATAGCAGGCAAGTACTCTCCATGCACAGTAACTTGTCTGAAGAGCTTGTTGACTGCTTTCTTATTCTCTAACACAAAATGCTAGACAGACATCAACTTCTCTTATACAAAGAAAGAGGAAATACATAATACTTGTGCCCTGCAAAACTGAATGTGTTATTCTTTTTTTCTTGCCCCGTGCTAACCAGGTAGTTGCTGCTTTCCTCTGTATGTTAACAGGCATTGAGAAAAATCAAATGGCTGGCATATACAGTGAAGGATCTCAGTCTTACTTATCTAATTCATTCCTTGTCTTCCTCTAATTGCTGCTTTGTGGTTAACTTACTGCTGGCCCTGGTTCTGTCTGTGCATTCAGTTACACCAATGCCACAAGGAAATGGCTGTTAGTGTCTGGAAGGGCATCATTCACCTAACTGACTGAAGCCTTAGAGCTGCGCCCAAACAAACAGCCAGGCAAAGCATATATCTCAATTTCCAGCTAAGAGAAGAGTTATCAAACTCTCAGTTGTTTTGGTGTCAGAACCCCGTGAGCTCCACCTGCTTCCTTCTACATGCATGCAAATGCTTTGGAAGGGGGATATCTGTTCCACATCTATGACTTCCATTTCAGAGATTTCCCTAAGCCTCGCTAAAACTGTTTTAGGTTTGTGGGTACATGCTCTACTCAGACTCATTTTTATCTGCTTAGGTTCATTTCTACTTCTTTTAGGTGGATACTCTTTTCAATGAAAAGAAAGAAAAAAGGAAAGCAAACACTCAGCCTTGAATGCAGGAATGTGGGCAGATCTTGTTCTTATGTGGCTTTGGACCCCTCATCTTCATAAGCAAATGGAGTCAGCAGAGAGAATGAAAAAGAGCACTGAAAAAAATGCTGGAGAGGGAAAGACTGCTAGGTTGGGAGAAAAGGGCAGGGGAATATCTCTAGTTATTCAGCTGAGCAGTTTATTCAACAAGCTTAGAGGGAAAGGAGAGGGCAGAGTAAGCAGGGCTCTGCAGGAATTGGGGAAATTTTTTGTTTTCATGTAGACAGGAACAGTAGACAAAAGTACAACTTGCAAGAATGGAGCAATAAAACATTTTTGAAGTTATATTTATATATCTTGTATTTGCTGAGTCCTGATACAGGATTTTTAATCATCCTATTAAAATATGCAGCCCCTGTTTCATCCACCCTTTCTCCTCCCCATGCCCTACTGGCTTTCAAGTGCCCGGAGATTTATTGCAGCAAAAGTATTTAACAGTGTGCTCTTCTTTGCCTGTATCACTACTGGATTCCTTATAATCAGCATTTTCAGGTAAAATTTTAATGGCAGGTAAGAAATCCTTAGGGATGTTTAAAGAGAGCTACTTAAAAATAAAATAGGCCATTTCACTAACCCTTTCCTTCCATTGCCTTTTGTAGTATCTGGACTTGTAATTAAATAGTAGGTAATAATGCTCTCCTATCTTGCAGTCAAGAAAGAACTGATGCTACCCCAAGCAATGCAGACAATCACTACATTGATATTGTCTACAGGACAGCTTATTAGCGCACTCTTGGGCTGGTCTAGACATTGGTCTTTGGATAGACAAAGAGTCCTCACATTTTTCTGTGCAGATATGTAAACATGGGTCAGCTATGCTGGAAGCATGAAAATGGTGCGTGGTGTTGCTCCTCTTAAGTTCTCTGTTCCCTTTGGGCTTTTGCATCCAGTAAAACAAGACTTGAAAATGCAAGTGATGATGGATTACAATAGCTTTTTCAGCAATCTTCCACTCCTAGCATTCAGTGCAAAATGTGTGATAGGCTTTTACACCTGTAAGTCCATCCGGGGGCCTCAAAAAGACTGCCTCTTGTATTTCAGAAAATGAGATGACATCCTATTTCCTCTGGACAGGGATGAAGGCTTGGCTCACTGATTCTTCAAAACTTCCCTGGTGTTTTATGCATCTGTAACTAAGGTCTTCTTTCCCCTTGAGAGCAAACGTTCATCAACACACAGCAAAGAAGGCGTGAAGGGTAGCAAGGGTGAGAAACCGTGAGAAGGACCAGAGGCAGGAGGGGAGGTTCAGAGCATTAGGTTTACATCTATTAGGAGGAGATGGATATGTGCATTTTTGAGTAAGACCAAGGAGCTGTATGCTGCAAGATGGGGAGGGGGAATGAGTTTGAAAACAAGCACTGAAGCTTATGAAAGGGTCGTGTATTAAAGGGATGTGAGAGAAATATATTTATGGAGAAGGCTTTTTGGTTTTCTTTATGGTTTGTGGCACCTGTGTGCAGCACTGTCATGGCCAAATATCACAAAAGAAGTCAAAACTGTGAATGCATTTGAATGCAATAGGCACTGTTGTATTCAAGGAAGTAACAGGGCTGGAGACAGACGCAAAAATGTAAAAGGAAGCTGGGCAGGTGGCTTGTGTCAACCCTCGCAGTCCTCAGTATTTTATCTGCTGTTCTTAGGAAGTCTGTCCGACATTGACGTAGCCCCAGTGGTGTCACAAGTTTGAGAACCAAAGTGGAAGTGGAGCACCCAGGCAAGAGAGGAAAGAGAAAATGAGGTGATTCACTCCAGGCACCAGAAGTGACACCAGGAAAGGATGCACCTTGCAAAGACCCTGCTCTGACCTTGCAGAAACTCTGCCCTGACCTTGCAAAGACTCTCAGAGTCCTCCATCGAAAACAACAGGAGGTGGTGAACAAGCAGCTTCAGGACAAACCTGGAGGCTTCAGTCACTGATTAGAGCTTGCTGTTTTGTAACATTTTAAGACCAGTCAGATAAGGACTTCGTTCTGTTTTTGTTGAAGCAAACAGCAACATTCCCATTGACTTAATGGAAGCAAACCCTTAGGCACCTCCCTCTCCTGTGAAACCATCTCTCTCAAGTCTATTTATTTTTAATGCATTAATCCTTCTGGTGCTGAACACAAAATTGCACAAAACAAATATGCCACCTGTGGGATTAACCTCTGCCCTTCCTTTCTGTATAGACTGATAAATTTTGGGTTTCTGCATTTTTAGCTTAGGCTTTGGGAGGAAGTGGATGGGGAAAAGATAGGTCTGCACTGGAAACAGAGATACCCTTTGTCAACCTGACTTCCCACATTCCTTTCCTTGTTGCTTTCGCATCCTTTCTGACTGTCTTCTGCTTGCCTCTGCTACTGAGGTTTTCTTCCTATACTCATTCCTTTCTCTTTACCCCTTGTCTTTTTCAGCCCTAGTTTGCTCTGTATTTTGATAGCAGCTGTGGTTTCAGTGAATCATGTAACAAAAATCCAACTCCTTTCACATAAAACATTGAAACACTGTTTTGATGGGTGATAATCCTTTCCCTTTCAAACCCATTTTGCTACTTTGAGAGAGTTCTAGCCCTCTTTGCTAAGACTAGGCATTTTTTGCCTGTTTGCTTGGCTTCTGTTGGCAGAGTCCCTTCTGCCTTCGAAAACAGAAGACTTGAAATATAGAACACACTCCAAAAATATATGCAGTGAAAGAGATGACAGAAAGATGAAAGTGGCCTATTCCTCTTTGTTTAGTTGTAGTATCATGTAGGGGTCTTCCTCCAGACTAAAGAGCCCCTAGCCTAGGCATTGTACAAATACAAATCAGAGAGATGCCTCAACGAGCTCACTGATTACTGAAGAAGGCTACAGAAAGAACTTTTTGCTCCTTTAGTGGTTGGATATATAAGGCTTCCCTCTAGACTAGAGAAGGGTGACAGAAAGGCTATTGCAATGTCTTGCTGGAGGCCATCACACAGAACTTCCTCCTAGTCTATGAACCCATCCTAGGCCACTTGAACTGAGCTGAAGAAAGTGCAAAAATCCCAGGATGGGTACTTGTCTAAGAATATAGGAAGTCAGGAAAGCATATCAAGAGATGTGGATGTGGTTTTTACAGGTTTTATAAATGGTCACAACAGATTGACCAGAACAAGTTTTCCCATTTTTTATCCCAGTTAGTTACCTAATGGGACAGTTGTTTTGATTTCATTTCAGTTTAGGACTAGAAAATGGAGACACACACTCCACAGAACAAGACCAGTTTCTTAGCAGGACACCTGAATTGCAATTGGGAAAGGTGACTTCCAAAAGTAACAACAGAGCTTATTTTCCAGAGTCCTTAGACTTTGCCAGTAAAAATGCCAACTGAAAACAGTGTTTGCAGAAACAGACTGCTGGTAAGAGCTTCTCAGATTATCACACACTTAGCACAGGTGTCCATGCTACCAGCAGAAGGTGGGAACTTTCAATCACTACACACCTGGGCAGATGTGAACAACCAACATGACATTTAAACACTCTATAACCCATTGTTGTTCTTACTCCCCTAAAACATCCCGTCTCCTCTGCAGGAGGGTGGCCCAGTATTTGTGACTAACTAGATGCATCCAGATAGCCATTGTGCCTCTGTCTTGCATATTTTCTTGCTCTCATACACACACAGAGAAGCAGAGATCCATTTCAGCCTCTCCTGTCACAGACAATGTAACTGAGACAGGTAACTTTTGGGTAATGAGTTAGAGAATGGTGAACACAGGCAGCAAAGACCCAAATAGATGAGGCATATTTCCTTACTGCTATCTTCTGCAGAGCTAAGGCCTGAGTTAATTAATTAGAAAACAAACATGTCCATTACTGATGAATAGCTCTAGCCAATCCAGCATCACCACGTAACATTCAAAAAAGGAGATATGATGATGGAGAGAAGGGAATCATACATTCCTTTGAACAGCTGGTGGCACTGAAAGAGCAGGCAAGGATAGTGGTGGGATGAAGATATGCTGGATTCTGTTGTGGAATCATGCTATTCTGGCAAACTGGCTGGTAAAGGACTCGGCCCAAGAATTCTTTGTATCTGCCCGTCCTTTTAAGAAGATCTGCCTGCACAAGAGTGTGCTGAGAGGGGAAGCTGATGACCTACACTTGTAAAGCCACAGCAGATGATAGTCTACTGCTACCCATTCTCTTAAGAGACTTCTGCTGCTTCATTCCAACTTTTTGTCTATAAAAATGTCAGAAATTTATTGGCACTTAATAATATGATTTTGTCCTTTCCTGCCAGATGCATGTTCAAGTATGATCTTATGGGTTTTAAGTTCTCTGACCTGTCCCTAAGGAGAGAAATGACCTGTGTATGCTGGTGAAATGTTGCCTTCTCATTTCCTCTGAATCAATCCCTTCAAGATATGATTTAATCTTCTGGGGAGGCCGTGTCAAATTTAGCTTAATAGAGCAAGCAAATATTCACATGGAGCATCCTGAAGTGCTGCCTGCTGTAAATAAAGTACTGTGATCTTAATTAAGACATATCTGTGTTTTCTGCATTAGATATTATTCCAGAGAAAGAGGAAAAGATCTTGTATTGGGCAGTAAAAATCTAGCCATAGCTGTCAAAACACAATCCAACATGTAACAAATAGTTCAGTATATCTGGATTCATCTTTTTGTTGCTACCTTCTTCTACAGTGCAAAAACATGAGTCATGAATTGGAAAATAGATGTCTCCCCAACACAACACTAGAATGAAGACATATGACTACCATGGAGGGGGAGTCAGCCATCCATTTGGACAGCAAAGGATACTCGTAGAATGGACAAGGATAACTGGGAAACGTGGCTTGAAGTCTTTGGAAATCCTGGCTCATCTTACTTGTCATGATCCACCCATTATGAATGAATATACTGTCTTTCAGGTGGGTCTTCCTTTTCTCTCTCATTTGGGTCACAATTTAGACAAAAGAATCAGACATACTCAGAAAGACCAGTAGCCAGCACATTTTTCAGAAATGCTAATAAAAAATATTGTTCTGACTACCTCGCAGTCTAACAGTGGTGAGAAGAGCTTTTCAGCTGGGATGGCAGCATGTTTTTTTTCTGCATGTTTCAGCATCAGTGTTTCTGCCATCAGTTATGACTTTATGAGTGCAAATTAGCTTCCTCTTCCATCAAATAGCTACTTTGTGATAAGCTCCATTAATTAATGCCAATATGGATCAGGATCACTTCCAAGACCACCAAATCCAGATATTTGCTGCTTCTAGTAACACCAACAGTCTCTAAATTAGCACTCACAAAGCTACATGCTGCAATTGCAACCCAAATGTGACGTAACCAGTTTTAAACTACAAAACATCTCCTAATTTCTCAAGTAGCTTGAGATGCTATTGACATGGTCTTGCGTCTGTATTAATCAAACTGTGATTGCAAGGAGCTATGAAGAGAAGCCTTTACTGCAGTGCAATTGCTCTGTGTGCACAGAGGATGATTGGCCATGGGGGACAAGGTCAGATGGCTCTGAAGAGGAAGCTATGTCAAGTCCTAAACACTGGAAGCAAGAGATTTGAGTGAGATACATTGGAAAGATATGAAAGGCAAGTGGATTTGCTGTGCTTCCGCTTTGATCAGATCATTTTGGTGATAGCCGCCGGTACACACAAGGATCCATAAAGTGCTTTGTTTAACTCTAGTGCCAGGAATCAAGGTTTCAAATTGTAAGTGGCAACACAGGATGTTTAAGAATAAACACAAGGTCTTCTGGCCAGCCTGTTGTCACAGGGTTATGGTCTAAGACTTTGCAGGAACTTATATGTGTGCAGTGCCTAACACGATAGCATGATTTGACTGGAGCTGCACTAGTTATACATACTAACCTTCTCCTCCTCTTATCATCACCCAGTTCGATGGAAATGCCATTGATGTAACTGAAGACTTCCCTGAGCGACATGTGGGATAGAAAGCAACAAGCAAAGATTGACTTACTTGGAAGTAGAATTCAGCCCCAGAGAGCTACAGTGTGGAGACTGGCAAGCTTACAGGCTCCCTGATAAGTGTTTCTCAGAAGGTAAAGTCAAGAAGGCAGTTTTTTCAGAGCTTTCTGCCAGCAGCCAGCACCTTGGCAAAACATACTTACTAAGGACTCCAAAAAACTGGGGCTGGCTGGGAAGGGGAGTTATATACTTGCTAAGTCAAGACCTAAGTCAACCACCCAAAGACATTCTCAGCTCACTATTTAAAGGACTTAAAGCCATTAAAATTTGTACAGACAGACTCTTTTCTGAACAAGGACTACTGAAATGGCACTGTGGGCTTCTATGTGGTGTATTATTAATGGCTCCAGATCCAATGTGCTGAATCTACAATAATACTTGTTTTCTAATTCCCCGCTTTGTGGTTGAAGCTGGAGGGCTTTCCAGTTTGTGTATTATCTTGATTTTTTTTTTTTTTATGTAAAGGCTCTGCAGAACCTATTAGAACCTCATTGTCAATTATACAACCTATTCTTCAGTGAGATAAGACATAAATACCAAATTACATGGTAGTAAACAGTTCTCTCAATCCTGCCTCAAAAGAAACAGAATCCATCTTGTTCTTTTACAGCTGTGTTGATTTTATAAGGCTTAATGGCAGCACATAAAGTGGTAAAGCTTATTTGTCACTAAACCGATTTGGCTCTATATACACAGAAGGAACAGATCAGCTAAATTGGAAGGTACCAATCCTATAGGCAGTTTTCAGGTTACAGCTGCATTTTAAATGTAAAGGTTTTAATTTTTACAAGGTAAATTTAACCTTATGAACAGATACGAAAGACTTCATGGAAACCAGTTTAGTCTTTCTGACAATAGGGATGCCCATGCCCCTGTTGAAATAGGTGGAAACATAAAATTAAATATTCCACCACAATGTGTATTTCAACTTTATTGTGAGCAAAATTATTTTCCTCTATTGTGAAATATTAAGAATTGGCAGTGGTTTTGTAGTATGGGCAGGTAGGGTTGATACAGCAGCTGTTACGTCATTTGGATACTGGCAGCTCCTATGACATACCTCTGCTGTTCAACATCAACTTGTTTTTCAGTGCCAATGGCTATATGCAAAATCACTTCTCAGATTGACGACCACTGCTAGCAGAAGAGATAACATTTAAAGGACTAAATAAATTTGCCTTGCTGTTGATTACAACATTCAATGGTTTCTAGTGGGTGGAAAGATATTCCTCATTCCCACCAGAGCTTTCACATGGCTGAGCCAGTCATAAAGCATCTGATTAGCTCTTCCTGCTCCAGTGTTAACTCTTTGGCAAAAATGCCCCCCTGTGCTCACTCTCAGAATATGGAACAATGATGAGGTAAAAGAACTACATAGCATAGTTTTTCTTACACTATTTGTTGTTACTAGATAAACGTGTCAACTTCACAGAGGGTTCCCTGTCCTGAAAGTCACAGAGGACAGTTTGACAATAATAGGCTAAATGCTGGCATCATTCCCTTTTGCTCCCCCGTCCAAATTGTAGATGGACTCATACAGGAGGGTGGAATTCAGCATGGTGCAACCACCACTGCTTATGTTGTGTGTAAGCACCACCACCGACAGGAGTATGATTTAAAGGAAGCAGCTCCATTAAACCCCTATAACCCATCCTTCCTCTTCTCTGTATATGTAGGTGTGCCCTGTCTGTGCTGTAGCTGCCACAAAAGTCTCTCTGCTGGCCTTCATCTTGTCCTCTTTGTCCCTTGTTGGATTGATGCTAGCACTGTGAGAGCTGGAGGGCCTGCCTGAACTGCGAGTGAGCAGTAATGCTGTCTATCTAGAGAATGTAGAGTACTGGCTGGTTATCTCTATAGCTCAATTAACTTTCAAGCAATCGGTAGAATCAGCATTTCAATATTTTCATATGATGTGAATGCCAGATCCAGGCAAGAAACAAAAGCTTGAGGGAGAAGAGGCATTTGCTGTTTGACGCCTTCAAGAAGAAGCTTAGAGGTCTGCCTACAACTTAAATGAATCTTCATGAGGAGATCAGAAAACTCAAATAGGAAATCAAATGAGCTCCTTTCACAGCAAAGGAAATACTACCACCAAGCAAAACTGCAACTTAAGGGAAAG
>NW_010527538.1:10845-21216 GCF_000687285.1 Phaethon lepturus
AGGAAACAGGCTGAATTCTGCCTCAGTCACACACATAAACCTAATATTATCTCCACTGTGACAATTTTCCTTTGTTGTTACTGACTCCACAACTCCAGAAGAACGTTCCTCAGTTTACGAAGAGATGACACAGGAGTCACAGGTCCAGCCGGAGAGCACTACTAGCTTAGTAAACACTTCCTCAACAGCTTGTGTTCCCTTTCACAGAGATATCTGAATTCAACCTGGATACCAGAATGCAAATCTAAAGAGAATGGTGGTCTCTTTTACAGAACCTTTCTGTACCAAGATATAAGTAATAAGACAAAAAACTCTCTTATAGTATTTGGGTATTTCCACTATTGTATTTGGACAAGTCAGTAGGGACACAGGTAATGAAAGAAAGAATACAGTCCATGTGTACACAGAGGGGAGGGAAGGTTAAGGGAGAAGTTAACAAAATTCATGGAACCCCAAGCAAGTTGAGCTGCAAGTTTTGCAGGAAACTCTTTTTTTTTCCCTCATTCCTAGCAAAATTCTGAATCGCCAGTAGGTTCACTATTCCCCTAGCTAGAGACACAACATCCTTCCCCAAGACCAGACTGGAACTATGACAATTTACACTAGCTAAGTTTCTGAGAGAGAATCATCTGCAGTGTGTCTTATAGAAGATTTAAAAGGCTCTTACCCCAAGGATATCTGGGCAAGAAGGGAGTGGATGCAAAAGGGAATTAAATAACATAACAATCCTGTCTCAATAAATAGCAGGAAACCAAGGGAGACAGCAGCTAGCAGGGCAGCATTCAGCTTCATTGCAGAAAAGGGACTGAAGAATCATGAATCAAAGGCATCAAGTAAACAAAAGAGAAAAAAAAAACAGGAAAAGAAAAGAAAATCACTGGCCTGGGTTACAGTGAGGGAGGGAATCTCAAGTGCAACACCCCACATTTGTGCTATGAAGGAGAAAGCCGTGGTGCAGCCTGTGCATCTGTGCATGGATGGGGAGGAACAGAATAAAGGGTATACGCTTGTGTCCACCAGGTAAGTGAAAGACACAGTGGGCTGTTACGGGGTGGAAACTCTTGAAAAGAGCATGGGAGAGCAGGGATCGGGAAGGGGAATAGGTGGAAGGGACAGGACGGCGCATTATTATGTTGCTCAGCAGGGTCTGGGGAAGGAGAAAAGGCAGAAGGGAAGGAAGTTCTTACCACATTTGGAAAGTCTGCCAGTCATCAACTCCATACAGTTAGTGGTGTCTGGATCATAGAATGGAAAGAGGAGGGAGGGAGGGAAAAACATAAAAAAAGGTTTCCATACCTCTGTGCATAAAGTAGTAACTTAGCACATTATTACCTGAAGCAGGAAACATATACACATCTTGGTCTTTACACAATCCAGGCCAAATTCTGCCACCCACTATATGCCAGTGCAAACCTGGCCCTGTGACTGAGAGTGGATGCTGCTTCAATTCTGCTGCTTCCACTCACCTCTTTATCATAGCTACAGGTATTTATGAGATGTGGGAAATACTCTGCCACCACATTACCAAACTAAAAGCCTTGAACACGTTGTTTCACCTGGCCCGCTTTGCAAGTTAGCTTGCAACAGCCAGGAAATGCCCCGCCAGCTGATCTATGTACATCAAACACCTGGAGAGAGAGGAAATGCAGCGCTGTGCTATTCAACATGGAATGAGAAAGGCTGCTTACACAGCTCAAAACCATCTTTTAGACCCCAAAGGATAACGTCCAAGTCCTCAGCATAACTCTGCCTCTCTCATTCATGTGTAGTCTCTTACTTCTCTTGCTTTCAATGTCACTATTCATAGGCAATAGAATTACTTCTGGAAAGGGTGGCAGAATCTGTCCCTAAGGCATTACTGTCCACTTGTGTATAGCTCCCATTGCCGCAGCCCCTGAGCGCTGCTTACTCAGGTGCGATAAGCCGAAGGAGCTCTACGTGTCAGCTTTAAAGCAGAAAGGACCAGCCCTGCTGGACACTTCCATGTGGAACCTGCTGGCAAGCCGTATCTGCTGCTGGCAGCCAGAATTCCCCTCCATTTGGGATCTAAATCATTGCATCCATGAGTGCTGGACAATGTGGAGCACCCACTCGCTGCTGAGCAAGTGTCTAACAGTTAAAGCACCCAGTGCTGATCTGTCTCAGTTCTGTCTCGGATGTCCTCTTGCCTGGCCTCTCAATGAACACTTGGGTATTCAAGAAATAGGCTTCTTGGAAACATGCACACATATGCTGCAAATCCCTAACTGCTAGGAAGCTCTAACGACTCCTTGTCTGCTGAAAAGTCTGCAGGAGAGAGGGAAGGATAATTTCTCAGCATTCCTCCCCTTAAATACCGAGAAAAGCAATTTCCAAAAAAGGGGAAGGGGTGCTGGATATGCTTGGGTAAGCTGAACCCATGCTAGAAGAGCATCGATATGTATGTTTTCTGATGCAGCCAGGCCTGTGCCACACGGATCATCTGGGAAAGCATGGAGTAGAGAGGGCAGGCGCTTGGTCCAGTGACACTGGTCAAAGCATCTAAGCAGCACTTACATGCTCTCTATCCTCAGGGTTAGAGGCGGGCTGGCAGAGGTCAGTGGGAGATGATACCCATGGAAGGTCTTTCAGAAAGGCACAAGATTGAGAGAAAGGGGAAAAAGGAAGGAGGTGGAGGAGAAGAGAGGATTCAAGGACTGGAACAAGGTATCAGAGGTGTCAGAGAGGCCAGGAGTTTACCTGCCTTTGAAATGCTTTGGCTCATCTGACTGAGTGAAGGCAGATTAAGCTCCCAAAATACATTTCTTCCTGAAGATGCCTAACAGGTTTAAGAAGTGCCTCCAGCTGCTGATTGCGCCAACAACCATAAGTCACAGTCAGGAGTTTGTATAATTTTTTTCTTTAATAACTTGGAATTATTGCGTTTGTTGTCTCATGCCTTTTAGTGGTTCCTGTCCAGCCCCCACTGAGTCAACTACACCTTGTAATGCAGTGTAGTAGAGGTGTATAGTGGTAAAGCTCAGACCATTCACCCAATCGTTAGCAGAACTCATGCTTTGAAAAAGCACGTAAGAGCAAGGAAGGTCTCCAATATGACCACAAGATTGTTTCTGATTCCCACCTCCAAACCTGGAATTTTCCTCTCAAGTACATGCAGACTGACTGGCCACACAGTAACTAGCAGCCTGGGAACAAAAAAGGTAGTATTTGGATTATGTCAGAGTAGGTAAGCATTGTGGCTGGTTTACTAAGATTCTCTTGAAATTGGTATTTCTGTTTCCTTGTTAATTTTAACAAATTAAAAATAATCACATCTCCTTAAGTTAATACTTCAGAATACTGTCTTTTTTCTAAGTTACTTGCAGTCAGCATAGCTCTTTTTAGTATTTCATTTAAAGCTAATTGTGTAACAGGCCTACATACATGTGATTAGAATACAAACACAGATCTACAATAGGAAAAAAAAAAGATTGTAACATAGGCTTTTTGACAGCATAACATCTTGGACTCTGTACCCCATTTTGTTCCTAAAAACCTAAATTTGTAGGTTATAGAATTGGTTTTGATGGATAGGATAAAATACAAACCCTTTTTTTAAATACAAGACCATGGAAAAATAACAAAGGAACACTAATAAAACCTCTAACTTGTCTTAAAACTTTTAGGCGTAACTATAATTTGCATTCTCTATATTGCCATGGCCAGTCCCAGGAATTGTACAGGAATTTATTTTTATTTTTGATGTCTTTCCAAGACATGATCAGGTTGTTTTTCCCCCATTCCTAAGGCATAGCAAACATGAGCATACCAGAAACAGTAGCTCATACTGCATCTCTTGAAGGACTAACGGAGCTAATGCGCCTTCAGCTTCTCTGTTATAATAATTACTTTAATAATTCTTTCATTTCCATGACATTGTAACATCTGCTTTAGTAAATACTCTATATGATAAAATATTTCATAATTTTAAAGTAGAATTTTCATTCTAATTAGAAAGCCTTAGATTCTTGGCAGCCAGCTTCTGCTCATGGATAATAATCCATAACCCAGTGACCATGGGATTCAGGTGTTATGTGAGGTGAATAAAGCCAGGGTCCAAAGGCCTTTAGCTGTCTGAGAAACGTTGATGGGTCATGTAACTGCATTTTTAATGTGTGCTGTTTAATTTTTTAATTAAAGCATAGTAGCAGTGTCAGATCTCAATCCTTCTGATGTTAAGGCGATTCTTTATTTCATAGAGATTGCTGGCAGTCACTCACACTTTGGATTTGACCAAGACTCTTTCATAAATGACACCCAGTTCAGTTCATTAACAGATGGCAAATGCTTTGGTTAAAATAAGACCTTTCTTCAAAAGGCCAAACAGGCTCTGAATCCATTAAGAAATGCTAGTGTTCTGCTGAATTTTCTTTCCTGATTTTCTTTTTTAATTTCTGTGTTTCTATCCTACATAAATTTCACAATCAAGCTGCCTGATTTGTGATGCTTTTGATATCTCTGAGACTGAGACTTGTCCCAGCCCAGGAAATCTCACCCAAACAGCTGCTCCTCTGAGATCTCCAAATCCAGGGCTAGATCCCAGAAAGCACTAAGCATCTCCTGCCAGATGCTCATAGTCCCCAGTAAACATTTCCATTAAGGGAGATGATGTCAAGGGAGCCACTAGTTCCTCTGGACCAAGGCAGTTATCATTTAGATTGGAATTCTCCAGTGTTTGGGTGCTTATTTGAAATGCACTGTTCTCCTATAAAAACTCTGGAAAGCTTGGACTTTTTTCTACATGCTTTATTTCATGACTACTCAGTTAATTTTAATGAGGTCTGTTCAGTAATAATACTGAAGCTGTTTAGCAAAAAAACAGTGCTCTGAGAATCCAACCAGGCATTATATGGCACCTTTTGTAGTTGTGAACCATGATAGCAAAATGAAGTGATTGCCCCAGACACTACAAGAGCGGTAAGACATAAAAGATTGCACAAGAATGCAGGAAATGAAAAACCTGGGACTTGGATGAGCCCTGGATAAAATTTACTTGCAGTTCAATTCCAAACTGGCATTTGCACAGCCCTGTTTTAAGTCTGCAGCTGGAAGTTTACCTTGCAAAGCACTTAATTTGCTCCTTACTCCCTTTTCTGCCTTTAATATCCTTTGCACATTTGGAAACTGTAAGTTTCTTACTAAATTTTTGCAGCAAGTTAGCCAACCTACAGGTCTTGTGAGCCATAAAGATGAACACCCAGAATTCACAGATCAACACTCTAGTAAAATTTCTGAGTCACATGAACATGTTTTGCTTTTCGAGATGTACACCAGCACAGTAAGAGAGCTTGGGTGCATATACAGAAGATACACACAGTGAGCAAGAATTTGCACTGCCCTAATTTGAAGCTGGATATGGTCTCTAAACAGTTGCTTATGCTGATGAAAGGCATTTCCAGCAGTAACACTGGGATGCTCTGAACTTTGAGATGCCAATGGTTAAAATCTGACATGAAGCCAATAAATATAATAAAGAAACAGAAAACTTATTACAAAGAAGTTATAAAGGCTATTTCAGTTTTGCTGATTGCCCAGAACATGGGAAAACGGGAAGAAATAAGAATATGCAGCACTTCACACTTAAAACCAAAGCCCAAAGAGGCAAGAAAATATTAGGGAAATAAAAATTGATACCCTGTAAATGATCACAGATGGCTTTTGCATGTCCCTATTCACCAGCTATTACTCTTCTGTGCAAAGGCACTGGGGGAAAACAGATTATGATTTAATGGGAAGAGTATTGGGTTGAAACAAAGGCACAAATCTGAGATATTTTCTTCCATGGAGTGAGGTCCTTTTATCCCACCAAAGGGAAGTCCTGCCCAGGGATTACCTAAGTAGAGATTCTGACTATAAGGCTCCTGGATGGAGCCAGACATGGATGAGAGACAAGACCAGCTGCTCTCATAGACAGAGATACTCATTCTTGATCCAAAAGGGACTGTCCTTTCATGGCCTCGCTGGCCTTAATGGATTTTGTGATACCAGTAACAAGAACACATGGACAGCTAGTCTGGTTCAGATCAAAGGCCAAAACCATCCAGTGCTCTGTCTCCATCAGCAGACACACAGATATGCAGAAGTGTAACAGCAGGCCAAGCATACAGAACACTTCCTCCTGATGCTACCTCAGTCTCTCACCACTTTCAGGTCAGAGATTTCCCGAGCTTGCTGCGGTTTCTCTGCTTAGCAATCCTCAAGATGATTTCTCTTCCAGGAAGTTGCTCAGCCCCCCTATGAGTAAGAAGTACTCAGGGGAAGATGAGCATCTGCAAGCTCCTCACACTCAGAACCTGCTTCAGTGATGAGTTCCACAGGTCTTACATTTCATGAAGACACAACATCCAGTATTTTTTTGGTACATGGCTTCCACTAGTTTCATATGATGGCCTCTAGTTCTTTCACTGGGAAGAAAAAATGAACAATCAATCCCTAGCTATTTGTTCTATACCAGTAATGAATCTGTAGACCTGGTATTCTCAGCAGTAATACCACAGAGGATTTAATGTCCTGAAATATTAAGGCAGAAGTCTGATATGTTACAATAAATTTGGCCAACTGGACAGTGGATTTTAGGAGTATTACATTAGTTTTTGGGACAGACTTCATTTATGTACACAGTTATTCAGGTAAGGGAGAGAAGCTATTTTCCTGCTTCAGAGTATAACAGAAGAAATAAGCACAGCCAGTCTTAGGAAGGAAAAATGGAAGTGAATGGAGGGATATCCAGGGGGAAGTGTGATTATAAGGTGCTCAAGTGTGACACAGAAACACTTCTGCCTAAATCAGGTACATATCATGCTCACATACACACACACACAGATGCATGGGGAACACGACATCTACAAACACTGTTGTGAGCTGGAGGAAATGAGAAAGAGGAAAGTGCGTTCTGAAACCCAGGCAAGCCGGCTTAGTGGGCTGGCATGCTGCATAACAGATCAAAGAGGGGCAGGAGAGAGAACGACTGTCAGTGCCATGTGCTTATTAGGTCTTGCTGTTCTGCTTTACACTGTGTTCACTGAATCTTCCTCTTCTGCAGGTCTCACTTCACATGCATGCACCTTTCACAGATGGTGTTCATCATTCCACCTGTAACGGCATCTGAACTAAAAGGCAGGGGACACAACCTCACAGAGGGTATGTCTGTGCACAAGGAGCCAGGAAAATCTCCAGTGCTGGGCCAGTATTGCTGGTCAGAGCCAGCAGCTTCCCCTTGGAGCTATGGAGGAGGAGAGTCAAAGTGAACTGTGAGCTTGTTCTGTTGCAGCACTGGGCTGCCTACAGAGTATCCTCAAACCATGAACGTGAATAGGAGTCCAACCACCACAATTCCTGTGAGGTGTTCAGGGCTGGGAATGTGGGAGAACAAGAGAAACAGAGAAGAATTTGCCTTGATTCTAGTAAGAAATGCTGAGTAATACCATGGCAATTTCTAGGAAGCTCTTGCACACATCTTCCCAACCACAGCCACTCGCTAAGTGAGGTGCTGAGTGTGAACTCTTGCTGTCCCGTTATCCTTTTATTTCCCCTTACTTTCTCACTGGCTGGGGATGTGAACCACAGGGCCTCCCTACTTTGATTCACTTTTCTTGGTAAGAATAATTTTTCCCCCCTTCCTTTTCTCTTTTCCTTGTACTCTGCTCCAACTGAAATTTTTCAGGTTGAGTTACTTCTTTTTCAAAAGACTTGCATATTCCTGATCAGGTCAGGTAATATGATACAGGATAGTTTGACACCCTGTCCCTTGTGAGCTGTCTTGCCTGGATAACTCCCTGGCTGAGGGAATTCCCATTTTTAAATTTCAAGAGACCATTCATTTTGGTTTTGCTCCATGTGGAGTTATCTGTTCCACTCTGGCGTTAAAGATCAGGCTGGGTTTTCCCTGCTAGAACAACATGCCCTCACGTAGCTTTAGGCAGTAGAAAGAGATTCTATGTGTGTAATATTCCTCCATTCCAGAATCAGAGCAAAACTGTAAGTCTGATGCATTTCTCACAGCACAGTTTGCCCTAAACATCTCCCTGAGCCTTTGTCAGATGAATAATTTTTATTTCTGCTGTAATATGACTTTCTTAGGGAGATACCCTGCTTCACATGCAAGTCTGCAACGGGGTCCAAGTCCTTCTAGAGAGACTCAGTAGCTAGCACATACTAGGGTGAAGAATTTAAGAGAGATCACCATGTTATTTACTTTTTTAACAGTTTTTTCCTCACCAGAAAGTTTCTGTCCTTAAGAAACAAGGAATGCTTGAATGTTGTTCATGCAGCAGGGGTAATATGAAGTAGACTCAGAAGATGCTTTTCTATTTCATTCCCCTCGCTCCCACTTGGCCCCAGCATTTCCCAAGAGGAAGGGCTGGCAGAAAATTCTGGCTCCTTCCTTGAGTTTGATTTAATTTCAAAAGTGTAGACAGCAAAAACCTGAATCGACCCTAGTTCTAGTATCCTCGGCTTTCCTGTTTCCTAACAGAATAACCCATGTGCTGGGCATCCTTGCAATCCAGCGTGCAGAAAGTCAGGCAGTGCTGGGGCCAAAAGCAAAGTGGAAAGTAGTATTTCCTGAACTGAGCATAATTCTCTGTCATCTAGTGAGCATACACTCTTCTAGATGGAGTTATTTTATCTTCAGCTGTTAAAGCCACACTTAGTCCAGAAAGATGCAATCCATATGTGCAATGAGCCAAGGACATTTGGGATTTAACTGCAGGATGCAATGCCAACTTCATTCCTCCACTTTTGTCTTGGCTGGTTCACACAAAGGTCAAGCTCTTATGTATAATATTTATTTACTACCTTTTCATCATCATACAATGGGAAAATTCTTCCCACTTGTCCTGCCTCTTTGTCTTCTTTCTGCATCCTCTGCTCTCTGCCTTGCTCCTATTTCTTCCCTGTATCTGTACATTCTTTCTGCTTCTCCCCACTTTTCCTTCTTTGAAGCACTCCCAATAGCTAAGCTTCTGTACGTTTTCAGTTTTCACCTTCTTCCTTTGTTCTGTCCTTTTAAAGGATAGAAGACTTAAGACTGATTTCTTTTTGTGTGTGTTTGTGTTCAGAGTGAACATTTGCTACATGATGGTGGGATGAGGCCAGATTCTGTATTATCAATTCAGGCTGCCTGCAGATTCAGATTGATGTCATTGCACAGGGTCACACACGTAAGGCTTTCTTTACCACCACGAGGAATTGAAATTTACATTAAAAATAGATAAAATGTAGCTTCTGCAGAACCTTAGTATATGATTTGTGCTACCACAGTATTGGGCCAAGAATTTGACCACAGTACTGGAAACTACTAGCCACCTTCTGACCATCTGAAAATGCTGCTATTAATGGCTAAGTTAAAAGTAGCTCTCAACTTTGTTCTGGGACCATCCGAAGGTGGATATTTCTAAAGCATGCCTGAAGGATTTGAAAATCAGGTATATTCTAGAGCATGTCCCTATTCTGGGAGATTTTGGAGCAGGAGGAAATTTGGAAGATCTATTGATGATGCAGCTTTTGATGGAGAAGTGGTCAAATGGCTCTTTGGGCGGGAGGAGGGCAGAAGTTGTTCAACTGGGGAATGCACTGGGAGCACTGGAGTGGGAATGAGAGAAGGAGGAGTAGGGTGGGTGCAGGGAGTTACTGCTCTGTCTGAATGGAGCTTGCTTCTTGCTGTAATCAGAGGGATGGCCTCCCTCAGCCTCCTGGTACCCAGAGGCACTTCACCTTCCTGTCCCTGCTGAAGCAAGGTGCTTAACAGTAAAAACTACTTACCTGATAACTGCTGCACTGAAGGCTGGTCATGTGTGCTTAACAACTGTGCCTGAATGGTTTCTACTACCCTCTTAAAACGACGGCTTGGACCTGTGAGGAGAGAAGAGGCACAAATGTCTGTGAGAGGAGTGGGAGCCGAATCCTCATACAACCCAGGCTGGAGGGGAAGGATCACAAGCATCTTCCCTTCAGTCTTGTCCCCAAGAGTGTACTGACAGTGTGTCTGTCCTTCAGCCAAAGGCATGGCTTTGAGGAACTATTATGCAGTCCTCACGTTAACAGGGACTGTGGTGTGCTGGCTTAACAGAAGAAGGATGGCTTCCGAGTTCCTTTTGTGAGGACAGAAAAGGTGGGGGGTTTTTGTTTGTTTTAACCCCTGTGGGGGGCATGTGGCCACCCAGAAGAAAAGGGTGATTGCATGTTTCCGTCAGAAGGAAGAAACCAGTGGCCTCACAGTGCCCAGCTGAGACACTGAGACCTTTGAGTGAAACAGAGAGACAGTACAGGGAGATACTTAACTCTGATGCACAGAGCAGCCATTTTAGCACTAATCATGGTGGTGGCAACTTCATCTCTTTGGGAATCTCTTTA
>NW_010527538.1:21247-31648 GCF_000687285.1 Phaethon lepturus
CACCATTTTTGTTCCTGATGTCTTCCTTGCCCTTGTCTGAATTTTCCCCTGAGGTCAAGACAGTTATATTCTTTCCCCTGGCAGAGTTCTCTTTTCAGGCCTCTATATCAGCAAGGACAAAGCCAGCTTGCACCCATTTTACAGCTTTGCCATGGTTACCTGATAAGAGTGTGAAAGTGACAGAATAGATCCCGTTCTCCTTCTGCGCTTCTCCCCCTTCTGTGTATGTTATGTCCACCTGGAACTTTACTGGCTTCTGGAAGACAGCAGGACCTCCTGTGGACTTATATTCTGCACGGAAACTTGTCTGTGAGATGACACTGTGACTGAGGCTTGGAATCTGAAACAGGTTGGTAGAAGGAGATAATAGAACCAGAGCACAAAGGGAAGAAAATTGCAAAATTCAATTTAGAACAATACACATATCCAGAGTCGCTAAGATTTTCTGGGTTTGCTTCTGGACTTGAATTTGTAATGTACAGAGTGTTTTTGTGAAATCAGTAAGAGTGTAGGTTGCTTGGCACCGCAGAAGAATGCACTGCTGCTTACAGGACTGACCTAAATTTAAAGGTTGAATATTGGTGGAACACCCAGCATGCTTATAAATTTACACGTTGCACAACTTCATACACTCAGTCTTTCCTTTCCTACTCACCTACCAGTTTTGAGAAATGCCTTTTGCTGAGTGAAAACTGATACTAAGGGAGGTGCCAGAAAAGTCAGTGGCATATAAGACTGGATCCAAAAAAACACCTGAGTAGCCTGGTCTGATCTCATAGATGATCCTGTTTTGAGCAGGAAACATCCTGAAGTCCTTTCCAACCTCAATTATTTGGTGATTCTATGATATCAAATGGACATCAGGACACAGAGCAAACACTTGGACAAGTGCCTGGGATATCCACAGGAAAAGCATGCCTGCAAAGAACTTACCCAAACCACAACTCCTATCAATACATAAAAGAACTCTGAGAAGCTTTCTTGCATCACCCAATATCTGTATCTTCAGACCCATGGTAGAATTTCATAACTGCCTAATTTTCAAGCAGTTACCATTCAGAGTTCCTGCCAAAATTTAGCATACTCACATTCTATTTATTGCTTTATAAAGGACCAGATTTAAAAAAACACCAGCCAAATCACTTGGAAACCTGGCCTCTAATTTAGGAAGAAAAATGAAGATGAGTTCTTTGAGAAGCTGACCTTAAGGATTTATTTAGCAGGCTGTGACAATGCATTTAAGTTTGAAGTTGGTGCTAAGAGATGATTCATAGGGTTTGCACACAAATCATAACATCACACCTCAACCCACACATGCTGGGTATGCACAGGATCACAAATACAGACAGTAGTGCACACTACACCACAATATAAACCCACAAGCACAGCTAAATGCATAAAACTGATAGAGTGACATGGCTGCTTCAAACCAATCTGAGATGGACACCAGTGTCTGATGCATGCTACTATACTGCATTTGCTCCTTGGATGCTGTACAGTTAAAAGGATTATGGCTGTTTCTCTGGAAGAAATTCATTGCAGCATCATAGAGATTACAAAGGAGTGCAGTATTTTGTGGAAAACTATATAAATACAACAAATGATTTAAGAAATTGTCTCCTTGTCTTATTCTATTGAAAAAAAGTCTAAGTATGTTGTCAACTATCTTGAATTGAAAAACCTCTCAAATTAACTGTACTGTGCTGACTTTTTCTTTATTGGTCCTTCTAGGTACTGAGAATAAGGACTTTCTATAGGAAAAAATGAGTTTCCCTCTGCTTCCAAGATTGTAAATAAACCGCATCTGCAACAACTCTAGTCACCAGAGGAAATTACCCTTCTTTCTGCCATACAGCATTGAAGAGGAGATTTAAAGTAACAAATGCAAATGTGAGAAAGGATTTTTGTCTGACTAAAGTGGTGGAAGGCATACACAGCAAAGGGAGATCCAATCTGATGCCCAGACAGTGACTGTAAGGTTAGTTTGACAAAGCAGCAAATCGTTATCTTGATACCGCACCAGCAGTGCGCTCTAACTGCAGTGGTAGTCTAAGCAATGGCAAGCTGGTGACCCTGCCAAGAAGGCTGAAATCTTTTCTCACCTCAGAGAGTATTATCTACAGTTAGAAATTCAGACAGAGTCCAGCAGAAGCCTGAATCAACAGGCGATGTAAATTAAATCTACAGAGGATGCATTTGAAGGAGCAGAGACCCTACCCAGTAACATATGGCACAAGGAGTCCTGGAGCTGACCAGTGAGCAATGACTCCAAGAGGCAGCTGTGTTGACTTACCGAGAGGAAAGCGTGGACAATATCAGCCTTAATGGAGCTTAGTGGTTTGTCCTTAATGACCACAAAAATCTGTTCTTCTTTCTCCAGGTTGATGAAGTTACCAAACCAGGATTTTTTGGCAAGCCTGATGTGATGAAAAGAAAGAGATGGTTTAGAATATTGAGCACTATTTCTTACATACCCACAGCTAGAAAAAATACTAAAAAACGCAGAAGGAAGTTTTGATAACACTCCAAATGTGATACTATTACTAATAGTAAGTGGAAAACAGTATCAGAGAACATCCAGTACATTTCACTTAGTGAAAACCGTTAAAATGATGGACCACACAGTGTTACTCTGGCAGCATGTGTGACCAACAAGGAAAAATCAGGAGCAATGGTAACTCTTTTGACTGAGCCAATATACCAATACTGCATATATCAAGTGCATATAAGCCAGCGGACACATTTCTGGTTTGTCTCCAGGGATCTCTCCATTTCTTGTGACAATATGTGGATGCTGGTAACACAGAGCTTTAAGTTCCTTCCCAGCCAATATCAACCCCTTTGGTGTTGACTTGTAAAGTTCCTTTTCTGAAGGTGTCCTGTTGGGCTGACAGTACATCCCAGGATCTTGCTTTTTAAAACAAGCTGCAGGTTTCACTGGACCTCCAATTGTGAGTGATATCCACTCTTATGCAGAGGGCCAGGACAAAGCTGTCCCATTCATCAGTCCCATTCAGGGTGTCTATATAATGAGTAAACTTTGGCCATCCTACAAAGGAATGCATTTTCTGTACTAAAAGAGAAGATATCAACACCATGCAAAACACAGTTCAGGCTTTACACTGACAGCAGTCCAGCTTCGCAGTTCCTTTCACCATCACATGGTGGTTTCATCTGATTTCAGCAAATGTTTGATTTTGCTTATTGTTTTACCATCTCATTGCCCTTTGTTCCCTTTTGAGTTAAACAAACTGAAGGAAAAATGCAGGGACATGAATGTTATTGGGGGACACTACCCAGAACTTGAAGGTAGCACCTCTGACAGGTGTGGTTTTGAGGGGAGAGAAGATGCCGTCAGTCATGAGATACAGCCAGACAATTGCTAGGCCAACCTAAACCCAGGGAAAATTCCACTGAAATCAGACATATTCTAGTAGGGAAGAACTTAGCATGAAAATGTCAGAAATTAAGAGACTTGCCACCAAGAGACTGCAGTTTTTTTCCTCCACAGGATACTTTACAATGCCATGACAAATCCAGTTCGCAGTATGGCAAGCAATAAGCCTTCACTTGTTTTCGTGGACATTCACCACTCAACAGAAGAAGACAACCTACTGTCCAGTCTCTCCAGACAAGGAGAGCCATCTGTAAAAAGGATTACTATACATAAGTTTTCCAGCAAAGCAGTAAACAGCTGGAAAGAGTTATTAGTAGATTCACTTTCTGCAACAAAGATTCAGACTGAAGCAGAATGAGGAAGGGCAGAGACTCGGAGAGAGAGGAGCAACTAGGAAACTAATTTGAAGTGTAGACCTTCGGGATAAAGAACAAAGCTTGACCTCAGCAGTGTCCAGCAATTCGCACTCATTCCCCATTCCAGAGTGCTCCATGAATCACACAGCTGTCATCTCACTGCCCCTTTAATGCACACAGTAGAAAGACCACAACTGGAAGACAGTTTAGCTGTGCAAATAATCATTTGCTTCTACTTACTGCAGGCAACCAAAAATAAGAGTACAGAAAGATTCACTTGCAATTTGGTAAACCTTAAAGCACCCCGCTCAATTAAAGTGGGCTAGAAAACCGTCACTCCCTAAAATATTCATAGGCAGCTGTAACTAAGCCGGTGAGCCAGGGATTAGCATAGGGAGCAGGAAAGAGAAAGGGCCTCTCATTTAAATGGGTCGTTAAGGAGCCAGGGTTAGAGTGTGAAAGGAAATTACATACTAATTAGCTTATGTGTCTTGCACACACCATAACAACTCCGCAAGCCCCTGGAGAGCTGGGGCAATAGCTCCCTGCATGTAAAGGGTCTATGCTCATTAGTAAATTAGCACCTGGTTATCCATCTAAAATGGCTGGTTGTCTTAGGCTTGGATGTATCATAATCTGAACGGGGGTTGGCTATATGGACTCCAGGGGTCCAGCGTATGGCACACATGGAAGCTGGGCCTGGAAAAAGGGTGCATATTTAATTGCAGGTCTGCCATGTTAAAATCTGGCTTTTCATTTTTGTATTTTCATTACTAGTTTTGTTGGCCCTTCACTTATAGGTCTCTCATAGCACAGGTTAAAAGGGCCCCAGTACATAGGGAGGTTTTCTTTGGTTCAACTTTGAAACTTGGTCTGGAGTCTCCAGAGTCCAGCTGGGCTCTTTTCTTTGGCAAGGTTATCACCAGTAATACTGACTCTGGAAGATTCACTGATAGCCTAGGCTATGCTCCAGCTTGTACATCACTGGAATTCACTAAATAATTTTGCCGGTGTCGCATGAGATGGAATAGGTGCCAGTGGCCTCTCCTGTTTCTGGAATGAACAGAATCAAGACATAGCACACATGCACTGGCTCTCTCCTCAAAATCAACAGAACTGGCTGTGCTTGTACAACCGGGGAATAGGCCCACAGAAGAAGAAGGGGCACCTTTGGAATAAAACAACACAATAAAGGTTCCCCTCCTCTTAGAAGGTGTCAACTGCTACTAACTTGGGCTAAAACGGGTATGAATCAAGCATCCTCAGCACCCTGAATGAGGTGCTCTAGCATCTCACAAGATCAGGCTGTAAGCAGTAAAAAATGTACTTAAAATTAACAATCTTCTCTTGTCATGGCAAACCTCCTAAGGGGGAGGGAAATAGGAGATATGTGTGGGAAGCTGAGTATGTAGATTACTCTAGGGAATCTAATCAGGTGTCCGGCTGATGAAAAAGCAAATAGATTAGCATGAAAATGGAGGCTGGTGCTTTATTTCTTCACACCAAATTTCTCACTGCTATATTCGTTTTCCTACTTTTGGAGTGTCTGACTGCATTGCCTTCTGGAGAGCCTCACTGTCTTCCCTATCTGTCCCAGAGTGCATGGATCTGTAACCTCCAGAGTTTTACCCGCTTGTCATAAACAACAGCATTTCTACTCAAGCAAATGGAGTTTTGCAGGTTTAAAGCAGCTGGAGCTATGTCTCTTTAAATATAATTCCTAACACATTTTCTAGGACTTTTTCATATGAGAAAGAATAGCATTACCCAGACATGTCAAAATGTATTACCTAATCATCAGGTTTGTTAAATAAATGGCAATCATTAAAGAATGCTGTACCAGAGCAAGGACATGTATTTTTATCGCTCAACCCATGAGGTCAATACAGTTCTTGGTAAGGACATCTTATTTCTTACAGAAAGGAAGAAAATACTAGAAAAAATAAGATACGTGGAAGTGGGCACTGAGCAACAAGACATCTATCGTTAAAATAAAATCCAGTTCATTATTTTTTATGACTTTTATTGTGTTTACTGCAGGGTGCAGCCCAACTGAACTCATTAATTTGGCAATTATACAGAAAAAGGAAAAAGGGCCTTAGGCTTTGACTTGCATCCAAACTGCCTCAAATGACAGGCACTACTTCTCTATACCAGCTTTTAGAGAGTGAGTGGGAAGCAGAGAAGGCAATAAATTAACAGAAAAACTTCCACCAACATACATACATGAAGAGAATAGGAGAGGAGAGGAGAAGAGAGGAAAGGAGAAATTAAATTCTGAAGGTTTTCTGCTTTAACAGCCTTAAAAACGTTCAAGTTGAGAGTATTATGTATTTCTTTGATAAGGATGTGATCATTTTATGAAGTTCTCTCATGCTTCTTCATTAGTAAATGCTCCAAAGGGTTGAAAACACAATTTATTCCATTTTTCTTCCTGGATTTCTTTTACTAACCTTTACTATTCCCAACTTCTCCCTCTCCTGAGGTCTTTATCCCTCTACATTCTGCCAAGTGTGGGGAAAGTTGTTAAGGCAATACCATTGTCACCAATTACAAAACTTTGGGCCCAAAATTTCCATGTACAACTCATGAATATTTCACACAAGTATCTTGACAAAAGTCCAAATTGCCTTGGTTGGCAGGGTAAGTCTATGGGCATTGGGTGCACAAACACAAGCTGTGAAAATAAAAAGGAATAATTTGGCATCTGTTGCATATATTAGGGAGTGTTTGAAGCAGCACACTCTGGCAGGGACCTCCAAACCTGCCTTGCAGTGACACACATTTGTGCAGTGAAATGGCTGAAATATACACTGACTTTTAGGAATGAGTTTGGTGAATATGAAAGAGCTTCTGCATGTCCCAGTGCTGCTGCCCAGAATTAACACCGTGTTTGCTATCGCAGCCAAAGATTCCTCTGAATTATTTTAGCAGAGGCTTCTGCATGTTGTCCTGATCATGCAAACTCTCCTGTACTGAGGGAGACTTTTTAGTGCATAGTTAGTGCCAGTATAAGCTATTGATGATCCTCTCCATTCCTCAAGAGTGATCTGCTTGACAATCAAATGAAAGAAGAGAGAATGAACATGTTACAAACCTAGTAAATTCAGCAAGCCACGAGGAACTGAGGTGGATACTGGGAGACTGTTTCATCACCTGCCGACTCCGCTGCCATTACTGAGGTCAATTTTATTCAGGGTCCTTAGCAGAAGAACCATTTCACATCTCTGTCCCACTCAGAGCATAACAGGCTACAGTCAGATACTGATCCAGAACAGGCATATGTCACCCTATGACATTCAGGCAAGGAAATGACATTGGTCTGTGGTGGAAAAAAAGTAGTGTACCGGCAAATTACTTACTCTGGGGAAGATTCCGGGGTTAAATTAGACATCTCCTCTGGTGTAGGTACTGCCCATGCACGCACAGCCAAAGAGAGGGAGGGAGAAAAGAAATTGATGATTCAGTATACCTTCCATTTTCTGCTTCGATACCAATGAAACAATTCTGGCATTACACCCTCTTGCATTTGCCGACTGCCTCTGCAGACTAGTTCTGACATTTGAACATTGGTCATATGTCTCTAGATCACTGTATCTAATCAAGTGCTGCATTTCAAGGCTCACCCTACCCTTCCTTAAATCATTACGTAATCTTGCACTGGCTTCAACAGTTTGTGGTTCAGACGCAAAGACCGTGCCAATTTAATTGCTTTACAATTGCTTCAAAGCCCAGTTGGATGCAGCTCAGTCACTGCTGCAATTCTCCACAGTTCTCTGACCATCTCAGAGCCAATGTTCCTGACCATCATAGTTCAAAATCTAACTACTCCATGGCTGTAATCCTCCTCTCCCAGAGGATCACATCCCAATATCCTGTAAAACCACAGGGTGTTGGGACAGCTGCTGATGACATCTGAGGATAATGCACGGGATGTTGGGTGCCCTTTGCCTGAATGCAAAAAGCCACCTGAAGCTTGAAGAAGGAAATTTTGCACATCTCAACACTCTAGAGACTCTGAAAACTGAAATAGGCTAGCAGGTATGAAACAAGTGATTGTATTAAGAGAATTTTTACAACAATTACCAAAGGAGGTAAAAAAAGCATTAACCAAGATCAAACAAGCTGTGTTTCAGAAGGACAGTTTCAGCCTATTGCCACTGGCTGTCTTTTTTCAGCAGAAAGCTCAGCCTGTCGCTATGGAGAGGCAGCAGCGTACAGCCATAGGGGAAATGGCAGAGCTCTAGGTTCTCTGACAAAAACAGTGGAGAACCTGAAGATAAAATTTTCTTCTGCTGTAAGAGCCACCACAAGGATAGGAAGAGCTGTATGGCTAGAGTGTGAAGAGGGCTCAGGAGATGCTGTTGGAGCAGGTGCAGTGGCATGACAGAGCCTGCTGACGTGTGCCTTGGGTTAGGTCTGGCTGATGCTATCACTCTCATTTTCAATACCAATATTCAGTCCTCAGTATATGAAATTTGCAGAGACACAGAGAGGTATCAACTTGCTGCTGAATGTCTGCCCAAATCAGAACCACCCTGTTCATCTGGGTGAGTACTCACCTTGCAATTTCCGGCGATGGAAGCGAGGAGACCCCAGGAAACTATTCTTGATTGAGTTGAGCCGTGTCCTCCATGGCATTCCTCCAATGCTGGGGCTGGATGGTGGTGTTGGGTTGGGTGTGCCTGCTGGGCTCTCCTTTGGCGTATGGACAGGTGTCCCCTTGGGGGTAGGGAGGGGACTTCCCCTTGGAGAGGGGTGAGGGGTGACCTGTATGATGGGGATAGATTTGGTGCTTGGGTCAGTACTAGAAGGGAGCAATCTAACAGGAGACATAGGGTTGGTCTGCACTTTAGGAACAGCCAGCTGTGGGTTAAAGCCGGCAGCAGGCGAGCGGCCCTGAGCATTCTGCACAGGGCTGTTCTGGGAAGAGGGGGCGCTGGTATTGCTGGTAGGGAGTGGGTTGGATTTAGTAGACTGGAGTGGTTTTTCGGCCAATTTGCTCTTGGATGGCAAAGTCTGCGTCTTTGGGTTGGGCTGAAGTGCTGGCTTTGGTTGGAGTACATGTCCAGGCCTGGAGGCGTTCCTACAAGCATCAGGGTCCAGGGAGACTTGGGGTCGGGCAGAGAAAGGGAGGTCTGAGGTCTGAGGGGGGATGAAGAACTTTCTGATAGGCTACAAGACAGACGCAGAGTGTCCATGCACATCAAAAACAGTGAAATACGCATAGAGCGGGCGAGCAGAGAAAGGAAAGCCAGAATAAAATCCATCCGAGTCACAAAGATGCACCATGTCACAAGGAGACACAAGAGATGGAGGTGAAGGGGTAGTGGGGGGGAGGGATTTTGCAAAGAAACAAAAACAAACAAACAAAAAACAAAAAAAAGACATGCAGTTAGCTGGGAACACAGCATAATCAACAACAGCAGCAGCGGCAGCAGCAAGAACAACAGTGTCATAACAGGCTTCATCATATTAACCAACCATGTGTCAGCAAAGGAAAACAGAAAGAAAAGTAAAACAAAGGAAAAGTAAAAAAAAAAAACAACATGAAAGAAAGTAAAAAGAAGAGAGAAATGCCATCTCTCTGGGATTGTTCTGATTGCCCTGCAGTGAGAGAAGCACGATGCTGTAGGGAGGTGAGGAAGGGGAAGAAGAACCACTCAAGCCACAGACAAATTGAGATGTGCCAAGAATGGGACCACCTCTTTCAGCTCCGAGTGCCCATATGCAAACCCAGCAGAGAGATGAAACTCGAAACAGGTGTGTGATACACACGGAGTGGTAGGCGATACACACAAGTTACTGCACACACCAGTCAGAACCTCTTTCCTTCCTCTTTACCCCTGACTCTGGCTAATGCACACCCCGGTTGCAGCCACCCATTGCAGAAAGCAGGGGAAGCGGGAGGGCGATGCCACATGGGCATCCACACTCCTGCCCTGGCCTGGAAGGTTAAACCGCTCAGCGTTCACCTGGAGGCTTCAGAGCACACACCACCACGAGAAAAATATGAACTCAGGTTGGTGTTTGATTTGTAAACAGCTACAGCAAAAATGTCAGAGAGGCCTGGCAAATTTGCTTATCTGGGAAGAGATGATACTTCCCGTCAGAATTCATGCTTCTCCTGCAACATCCCTCATCGCATTGGAGGACAGCTTGATAATCGGAATGTCTGTCATAAAGTCACAGCAATATTTGCCATTAAGTCACAATTCTATGGAGGGGGCGGGGTGAGCCATTGTTTCGTAAGACACAGTTTAAAAAGAAAAAAACAACCAAAGTTCATAATCCATCACCGAGTTATCAAAAATGGGATTATGAATTTTTTTTCCCAAACAAGTGCATTTATACGTTAGAGGTGTTTTGGGAAAGCATTCATATGTAGATGGCAAACAGCAATACACACACTTGGGGGGGTAGAAGCCTTTTAAAGGGATATTAGCAAGCTAAAAATCACATTTAAAACAAAACAAATGGTCTTACAAAACATTGCTGTTAACACCTTAGATGACAAGTACTGGCAGAATTGCAAAAATAGAAAGCGCTACTCAAGATTTTTAGCTTTGGTCTGCACTCAGATTACAATTTCTCTGAATTATTACCTATTATAAAGTATTTATCACCATTATTATTATTATTATTATT
>NW_010527539.1:0-327 GCF_000687285.1 Phaethon lepturus
GCAAGAACCGCTCCCGGGATGGGATTTGGAAAACACCCGACTGAAGACGGGCCGTTGCCCTGCTCTATGCACCTTTTCTCCCCCCCATCCTTACCGAATTAAGGGTTTAAAGCCCAATTAACCACCCTCATTTGCAGGACAGAGCTGCACCGAGCGGTGCCCCAAAAAATCTGCTGCAAACCCCCACGCTCCGTCCACCGAACCCAGGCGGACGATCGCTCCCGAGCCCCGGGGGCTGACCCAGCCGATCCTCACACCCACTTCTTAGCGCAGAACGCGGCACAGTCCCTTCCCACGCTCTCGCTCCAGGCCGTTTTGTAGAGGACC
>NW_010527539.1:423-982 GCF_000687285.1 Phaethon lepturus
CCTCTGCTGCGGCGTTTCGCAGGCGCCCATGGCTTTCGTGCACCAAGCAGAGACCTAAAGCGACGCTCTGGGTAAAATCAGTTTTGCAGCCTCGCCTTACCGGCGTGGAGAAACCCGGCGTGTGTCTCAGGTGGTTGCCCTCAGGACGGTCAGGATGACCTTTTCCAGCGGGTTATTTTTGCCGGGGCAGCGCTGCCGCAGCCGCGGTGGTTTGGGGCAAGGCGGGCGCGCGCGAGGTCGTACGCAGATGGCGAGGACTTTGGAGACAGTGTTTTTGGCACAGGCTTAAGGAAGGTCACTGCTCGGTTTGGCTCCTTTTTCCCTTTGTGCCCCTGGGTTTCCATTTCAAAGCTGTGGTCCGAGGAGGCAGCGGTGGGTTTTGGGGAGAGGGAGAAGCCCTCCCATCCCATCCCAGGCTGATGCATTAAAACCTTGGGGATTCTAAGCCGTCGCTACCTCGTCACCAGGGAAATACTCCAATTCCACAAACACCCTTCCAGGGGCCTACAAATTAGGGTTAATTGAAATCACGGCACGCAGAAGGCAGCGGCCGGGAAGG
>NW_010527539.1:1052-1409 GCF_000687285.1 Phaethon lepturus
AGTTCGCCCAGTCCCCGCCGGGCACACGGTGCGTGCCCAGCCCAGGCAGCGCTGGGTGCTGCATTTCAGGCCCTTTTGTGTCTAGCTGAAGTAAGATCATTTCAGCCATGTAATATTTATGAATTTTACTTTTTTTTTTTAGGTCGGAGCTTTAAAGTTTAATGATGTTTAACTTTTTATTTTCTTTGCTCCTTTCCTCACCAAAATAACACGAAGTCGGTTTTACTTTGAGAAGATCAGGATAGAAATATTGTTCTGACTTGTCTTTCATCTTGTTTCCTTGTTTAATTATTTATTATTTTGGGTTTTTCCCCCCCTGAAATGATAAATAAACTCCCAGAAACTTCGCAATAACTA
>NW_010527540.1:0-331 GCF_000687285.1 Phaethon lepturus
TCTGGCAGGGTCCCGGAGGCCTGGGTCCCCCAATAATTTGGGGGGAATGGGGAGGGAGGGAACGTAACACCACACACCTAGACAGCAGGGCCCCTCGCTCACGACTGCCATGTTTGGGGGGGAGGGAGGAGCAGCGCCACATGTAGGGCTATCCCCATCCCCGACATTTTTGGGTGCGTTTCAGGCGGTTTTGAGATGGTGGAGGCGCCGCCAGTGGCGCCAGTTGAGAGCAAGGAGGAGGCCGTTGAGGAGGTAGGTGGTGAGGCAGACGAGGCAGAAGTCCTTCAGGATGAAGGCCAGCACCCCTGCCAGCCACAGCGAGGCCACCGCC
>NW_010527540.1:372-740 GCF_000687285.1 Phaethon lepturus
CTGCCCCTGTGGGTGGCCAGGGAGGAGGGTGTGGGCCCCCGACGTGTCTCCACTGCGTCCCCACCATATCCCCATGTGCCCCGTGCGTCCCCCGTGTCCCCAATGTGCCCCCACCATGTCCCCAGTGACCCAAATGAGTCCCCACCATGTCCCCATTGCATTCCCAGCGTCCCCAATGCGCCCCCACCATGTCCCCAGTGTCCCTAATGTGCCCCCACCATGTCCCCATTGCATTCCCAGTGTCCCCAATACGTCCCCACCATGTCCCCAGTGTCCCTAATATGCTCCCACCATGTCCCTACCACACCCCCGGGGTCCCCCACCACATTCCCCGTATCCCCACCGTGTCCCCAGTGCCCCCAACCTAC
>NW_010527541.1:0-7602 GCF_000687285.1 Phaethon lepturus
TATAAAAACTACTCTAGTTTTTCATGAAACTTTTTTTTTCTGGTACAATAAATGCAAAAGGCCAAGCATCCACTCCCATCGGCCGGAAGTTTCCCTTTATTCCACAGATGAAGATCCACACCACCACTGCTATTCTGTGGTTAAATTTGCTCCTGCATGGCTTTTCTGCTGTTATGGGTTGCATTCTCCACCTCTGCCAAAACAAAATACGAGAGAGAAAACTGGGAGACAAAGCTAACCAACTCAGAGCCTGAGCATACAAGGAGAAAGGTCACAGCGCAAAACACTAACACCATTTAAATACCTACTAATCGGGTTAGGGAGGGATCCAGCCTGATACAGCCAGTCAAGAGCTGAATTGCTACAGCGTTAAGGGGGGGAAAAAAAAAACCAGACACACATCCCCCCCAAATACAAAAAACAAAAAACCAACCCACCAACCAAAAACCAAAACACTCTTCCGTAATTTTTAGGGGTGAGCTGGAGGTGCCCTGTGAGTCGCGTATCATATCCTTTTTGTTATGCCTTTATCTGCAGAGATCCAAATGACACCAGATACACAACTACCCAGCACAGACACTTGAGGAAGTCTTTTACTATTGCTTAAACCCAGGGAACATGATTTAAGGCTGTAGGGCTTTCTTCTGCCACAACAGACACTCTAACAGGAGTGTCTAAAGCCTGACACTACAGCCTGAACAGTCAGCTCCTTCCTCCCTGCCACCACCACCAGCCCCCAAAGGAGACAGAGGTACACTGCAACTTCTGTTGTAAAGACAGCCGGCCTTATCAGATGCATTTTTAGGCAGCACAGGCCACGATATACTTGATGTGAGTAGACACAAAACACAACGAGCAAACATGTACGGAAATGCATAGAGTGACACATGGCCTACACCTTCCCGATGCGTATTTGTCGTTTACCTATAGACACCAGAGGTTTGGACGGGGCTCTGAGCAATCTGGTTTAGTGGAAGGAACGCCTGTCCAAGGCAGGGGGGTTGGAACTAGATGATCTTTAAGGTTCTTTAGAAGGATCTTTTAAGGATCTTTAACCGTTCTGTGATTCTATGATTGGATGTACACCTGAAAACCACTCGGTAGGAAAACTCAGGAGTCATCTTCCCTCTCCTCCTCACCACATGAATGCCATCTGACTTCTACCCGCGAGACCCAAAGCAAAATCTAACACAAAACCTTCTCCCACCTGCACAGCCAAATTTAACACATTAATACACACCCAGGATTTGGCTTTACGTTTCTGCCTGCAGCCAGTGGGTATTCACAGACCCCCTCCTGGCCCTGCTTTGCCACAGAAAACCAGTATGTACTTTGTATTGATGCAGCTGAAAAGCTGGGAGGTAAATTCTTATATATCATTGGTTCAGTGGTTGGATGGAATGATTTACTCGTGATTAGGCTGCAAAGAACCGTGGCTGAAATACAATACATTATAACATATACTGCTGTCTACACACACATAGCATGTGCGAACACACACAGGCAGGTTCAAGCTCGCTCAAGTTTCCTTAATCCAGTCATACGCACTGCTTCTCAGCTATTACTTACATATCCTTACTGCTTTTTGTCTTTAAATCTCAGTAGGAAAGGAAAAAGCTTGAATATCCTTCTGAACTGGTGACAAGCAATTCCACAGACTAAAGCTATTGATTTCAAACAAGCTTCATTCATGTTCTCCTCACAAAAATAAAGCTTCACCAGGAAATGAATTGATCTTCATTTGGCTTTTGTAAAGATTATAAACAAGCTTGAAAGAAAGCAAGCGTTCAGACTGCTATTCATATTGCCACTTCCTAATCACGCTCCATTCATTGATTGCTTATTTTAGTTTGTATTTTGCTGATTCAGTTGCACATGTCTTCTTGCAAAAGGGATTATCAATATTAAATCAATTGTGTCTACCCTATGAAGTAAATGGAAAAGCAAACCATTTTCTATTACCCATGCATCTTAAAAGACCTAACACCGTCTGGTACACTTTAGTGTTTAAAGATTCAGAACACGAGATCCTCATAAACTATTTCTGATCATTAAAGCTCAAACTCCCCACAGTTGCCCACAAAATTTGTTTTTTAAAGCACCTACCCTATTTCCATTAAGTATTTTTCAGAAATGTTATGCTTTATATTTTAGAATTAGGGTATCAAAAATATGTATTACAATTTCAATATTTAGGGATATGCAGGCATTTCTAAATGTACTCTACTTACTCAGCAAGTACTAACAAGAAATAATCTACTAAGTTGTAAAAACAGAACGTGCAGAACAGGATTTATTTTTGTGAGGGGCTTCGTGTAATAAAGTTATTAGGTTCAGACAGGTCTAAGGGACATAAAAGCCAGAGCAATTATGAGTGTCACATCCACTTACCCATCTCTCCCTAATAGCTGCACACGAGCTATTTCACATACATGAAGAAAAAGAGTCATGAGGAGATCCTCAGTCTAGGATTTCTTTAACAGCCACAATTTGGGGACAACAGGGAGGAGAAGGGGAGGAAAATTCAGAAATGAACTCTAAAAGTATTTCAAAGGATTCATGCTTTGTGCTTGACTGTCCTTTGAGACAAGCCATTGACTGCAAGACAAGCTCACCCACCGCCCGGGTCCCCCATCGCTCTGCCCTGCCCAGCGAGCCGCACACCGTCAGATCGGCAGCTCAAGGCAACACCCTGCCGGCCCCGCGAGCCAAGACACCAGACTGCCTCGGATGCTGGAAAACTAAATAAATGACCTCAGGACACCAGTGTTTTGAGTCATACCTCTGCCTTGTTTGGCTGTGAGTGTGCAACCTATTTAAAAGCTTCTGTGGCAATAGAACAGCTCTCTGCAATACGTGGAAGCAGATCAGTAGCACAAACACACAAGCTTTGATTTCTTTGGAAGCCAACTTAAAAGGTATCCAAAGCTTAATTTGGTTCATTTATTTTCATAAGTATGGTTTAGTCAGAAGTATTTATGATAACGCAGGTATTTTTCAGTGCTGGAGTTCAGAACAGCACAAAAGCAAGTCATTAATTTATATTAATCCCATCCTCTGCCAAAGTGTGCATTTAATACTTATGTTTACATTAGTAAATGTTCTATAGCATACTTCACAGAGAGAAGTGTTCCCTGAAGCATCATGTTCCAAACTTACAAGAATAGGGAATAATTTTGTAGTCAGGAAGGGAAAATTGACAATTAGTGGAATCCATTGCATACGAAAAATTAGGTACCATGTATATAAATCCATGGTCATAGCATCTCAAGATTACACTATGCAGCATAAGGATAGTAAGAGAATCTCGTAACAGCCACTGAACAAACTCTGAGTTACTTTCCCAAAAGCCCTTTCTTACTGACTGAGCTTAAAGTACATATTGGGACTTCTAAGCACTGAAGTTTGATACGCTTCTGACTCCACAGAGAGCACACATAGTTGTCAAAGTATACTTCAACAACCTTTACCTCAAAAGAAAAAAAAAAAAACCAAAAAAAACCAAGCTGTCCTGTGTCTCTGTCTAAATCCAGAACAGAAATAAAAAATAAACCCCTAAGCTTTTCAGTAGGAAGTCAGAGTCTTCCAGTTCCAGGGATTTTTTCACAGCTCTCACTGGAGCCAAGCCTACCCGCCGGCACGCGTGTACGAGGCACCACGCTGCTCTGTGCCATGGAGCTGGCTCCCAGTAAGAGGTCGCAGTAGTAGGCATAAAAAATAAATGGCGAATACCAAGCGCAGCTGCAAAAGTCTGTCTTTAGAGACTTTACTTGATCAGTTTTCAGGCAAAAGAATTACTAGAAGTCAAATAACAATCTCGCCATACACGCATACTGGTATGCACTGAGGAATAAAGATCAATACCAGTATTTATTCAACAGCACGCTGGTTTGTATTAGTACTGGAAAAGCAGTGCAGCAATAAAGCAGCTTTTTGCTCTCATGAAAATCATCCAAAAGTCACCAGAAGTTGCAGCACGGCCCCTGCAGAGGCAGGAGGTGCACGCCGCGTGCCCGGAGCCAGGCAGCGCCTGCACGCACAGCACAGCGGCCGTGGCTCTTCGCATCACAAGTGCCTTGATGATGTTGGAGAAAGAAGAACAAAATTGTTTCAGGTCTGAAGCTGGGTTTGCAAGTATCTCCCTACCCCCACGATCTTCAGAGCACAGAGGGGACAGATTCGGCACAACCTCAAGCGTTCCTGTGGAGAGCACAAGGAACACGGGCAGCCTGGCAGAACAGAAACACCTGAAGCCTCACAGAGATCGGGCAGGGTGGCGAGCACGGATAGAGAATAGCCAGCAGCCTGTCTCTGAGCTGCAGAACTGATCTACTTCTGGTGAGCCTTGCTCTGAGGCACGTTTCCTTTATGCCAGAGCTTTGACACTGATACTCACTGCTTGATTTCTTTACTTGCTCTCCCAGATTTTCAGGTGGCATCCTTCCAAGTACTGGAAAATATTACTTTTCCTTTTTTTTATGGCTGAAGCCATAAAAAGCCAAGGGCAAGAGTGCTTTTCACACAACGCTGGATCAGACCACAACCAACAACAAAGTAGGAGAGAAGATACACAACTAGTTCTGACTTTTTCCTGGAGATGGAAGTACCTTTTAATACACTCCCACATGCTATTCAAACAGAATTTCACATCTGAAACACTGTCATGGTTTTCTTCTTTCTTACACTGTCTCGATTCCTCTCTAGTTTTTTGTTCAGTTATTCGATTAAGAAAAATGGCTAGGTCTCGCCTCTCTTTTCCTTGTTATTGCTTCTATGCAGGATTGGAAAAAAAACGCTAAACAAAAATCTCTTTGCAAAAGTTAAAATAAGGTATTGTGCATGCAAAAGAGAGAGAGCTCTTCCAATGACTACAAATAAACAGTCAAGAAACTCTTGTTTCCCAGCAAATATCACCAGCGTAATTCAAGTAGTTTGTTTTTATCTTCTTAAGCACTGTCCTTCTCCTCAGTCTCATTACATCAAGCCTGGCTAAACACCCTAGGGCAGGACATGACTAAGTAACTGGCGTAATATCACAAATGTGCGACTCCAGCAATGTTCCAGCTCCTAAAATCTTGAGGAAACCACCAATAAAGTGCTCTCTCCCTGCAACACTATCTGCAGATCTCAGCCATGTCTACCAAAAAGAATACGCTCGTTTGGGCAGGAGAGAAAGTCAAAAAGCATTTTGCTTCAAGCAAAGCTTGAGGGAAGTTGTATGCCTTCCATTTTAGAGAACAAGCGAAACACTAAGACAAACGTGATGCCAGATGTATGCAGCAGCATACAGGGCAGTCTCCTGCCCAAGTCCTGATGCGTGCTGAGAAAGTATCTCATCTCTGTATCTTGGTACAAGAGAAAACTGAGACAAAGGCACCTGCAAAGCCAGGTCTTTTTAGTTATTTCCACAGTGGAAGAGATTTGCTCTTCTTCACAACAAAATAAATGAGTATGATAGCACATGAAACGTTCCTCAGTCCCATCAGAGTCAACCACAGGGCACAGGCTGAGCCTCACAGCACGAAACATTGCCACTCTTGGAGTCTACAGGGGAAGCCCCCAAGAGCAGATATGGCCAGCGTCCAGCACAGGACAAGAACACCTTGGGTCCAGCACAAGAGAGAGGTGAAGGCAGGTGTGGCCTCAGAGGCAGGAGATTGAATTATAGGTCTCTAAGGCCCATCCTCCTGGACAGTCCTGAGGTATCTAAGTCACATCCACATTCATGACTTTCCAAAGATCTATTCAGTTTTGATTAGAAAGCCAAAATCCATTTCTTTGGCCCTGAACCATCCCCGTGACCTGAGTGGATGCTGAGACTCAAAGGTACCCCCATGGCAGAGGGCAAGAGGCTCTGCAGAGGTGGGGAGAGAACCCAAAGGGGTCAGTGCCTCCTGCTACAGCTTGCTCCCTCCATCCCAGAATATATTCTAGCACGAGTATGTACATGCTGAGAGCTCCCAAAGGGCACATACAGACCACTTGAAATATAAATAAAATCAAGAATGGATTCCATAGAATCACAGAATCATTAAGGTTGCAAAAGACCTCTAAGATCATCAAGTCCAGACATCAGCCCAACACCCCCATGCCCACAAAACCATGTCCCAAAGTGCCACATCTGCACGTTTTTTTGAACACCTCCAGTGATGGTGACTCCACCACCTCCCTGGGCAGCCTGTTCCAATGCTTCACAACCCTTTCAGGAAAGGAATTTTTCCTACTATCCAATCTAAACCTCCTCTGGCACAACTTGAGGCCTTTTCCTCTCGTTCTATCACTTGCTACTTGGGAGAAGAGACCAACACCCACCTCACCACAACCCCCTTTCAGGTAGTTGTAGAGAGCGATGAGGGCTCCCCTCAGCCTCCTCTTCTCCAGACTGAACACCCCCAGTTCCCTCAGCCGCTCCTCAGAAGACACATTCTCCAGACCCCTCACCAGCTTCGTTGCCCTTCTCTGGACACGCTCCAGCACCTCAACGTCCTTCTTGTAGTGAGGGGCCCAAAACTGAACACAGGATTCAAGCTGCGACCTCACCAGTGCCAGGTAGAGGGGCACAATCACTTCCCTGCTCCTGCTGGCCACACTATTTCTGATACAGGCCAGGACACTGTTGGCCTTCTTGGCCACCTGGGCACACTGCCGGCTCATGTTCAGCCGGCTGTCAACCAGCACCCCCAGGTCCTTTTCCGCCGGGCTGCTCTCCAGCCACTCCTCCCCAAGCCTGTAGCGTTGCATGGGGTTGTTGTGACCCAAGTGCAGGACCCTGCACTTGGCCTTATTGAACCTCATACAGTTGATCTCAGCCCATTGATCCAGCCTGTCCAGATCCCTCTGCTCAGCCTTCCTGCCCTCGAGCAGATCAACATTCCCACCCAGCTTGGTGTCATCTGCAAACTTACTGAGGGAGCACTGAGTAACTTATCAATGATCTGGATGAGGGTAAGTTGTCAAAGAACAACCCAAAGTCCTCCTAAAACTCTGTCTTTTCCACTATACCCCAAAGAAAGACTTTCAACTAGCTGCTACACAGAAATGTCTGGTAATAAAACCAGCTAAAGCCAGATGGTGCTAAAAAGTCCAGTTGCTCCCAGGCTCCCAAGGAAGGCAGCTACAGAAATAAACGGGTGATTCAGCCACTTGAGACACTTGAGTGTAATGACTCTGACTCAACCCCCAAACACACCACTGGGAAAAATTAAAATCAAGTCAGTGATATGTAACTGTTTAATCTTTAGCAATGGCTTCCAGGTGATGGTATAGCTCTAGCCAGGACATTGCTATAAGGCCGTGTGGTCCAGCTAGTAAACGCAAACCTTTCACCAGGTGCGTGCTGCGAAAAAACAAAAGCAGGTCAAGCTCCCCATAAACAACCCCAACGTTTTTCCATGCATTGCCTGACCGACATATGCAGGACCCACAAGGCAGGCAGGAGGAAGGGGTAGGATCTCCTGGCGAAGAAGCCCACAAAACCTCTGAAAAATCAAGCTGTGGAAGTTGCTTATCGCTTACACTGTTTTTCCTCTTCACTTTAATATCTTGTCGCAACTTGAAGCTTGTCTGCATGAGAACAGCTGTTGAGATATTCGCAGCAGCAGG
>NW_010527541.1:7633-18280 GCF_000687285.1 Phaethon lepturus
TCAATAGTCCTAACAATTGTGGGTATTATTTTTCTTAAATCTACTCCTTAATCCCATAATGCCATAAAATACCACTGAATCAGAGCTTAGCAGGATTCCAGAAAGGAACAGACTTTTAAAGAGATAATGAGAACTCCACATATATATTAGATAGGATTGAAAAGAGAGAATAGAGAAGACAGAACATACCAGATGGGCAGATTATTTCATAGTTTTCCTTAATATGATTTCTTCAACCTGAAGCATCTGGCAATTCCACTATCGGAGATTAGATACTGGATAAGATGGACGGGCAGGCTGATCTAACACAGCAATTTTTATTTTCCCACTACACGTAGGAGGGGTTCCCATTAAATCATGCATCACAGAATAAAATAGAGGTGCATAAAATCTAGTATCAAAGCGGGGAATGTTAGCAGCCCCTAGGATCCCATGTAAATACGCTTCACTTTCAATAAAGAAAACAACACGTCTTCTTAAATCCCCCCATCCTTCACAGGCAAGCAGAAAATGCTGTGAATTCATCAACAATAAAACTCGCAGATCAGCCTTGTCTTTCACAGTTTTTGCAGAAAACTGAAGAAAAATCTATCCAGCTCATTGTTTTTCAGATTTGTGTACAAGTCCTGTGGTCTGTGGGCAGCACCTTGGGTACTTCTAATCTAGAAGCAGCAATTGTTTTCCAGAACATGCAGGAATCTCATCTTGAAGTCCAAAAACCTAATCAAACAAGATAGAAATGTGTTGCCTATGCGTATCTCATTATGGCACTGTTCCACAGCAAGACTTGAAATAAGGTCCCTTGCACCAAAATACTAGTACCCCCTTATTTTAGCCAAAGGAGTAGCTTTCTCGGTCATCCAAAACGACGTACTATTATCTGATTCGCTCTAAAAACACTCTGCAATGCACACCTAACACAACCTTTCCCATCCAGCAGAAGGCCAGGATCAGAAACATCAGTATTAATAAGATCAAGATTAAGGTCTTACAGGCACAGCTCCCTTATGGTACCAGTACCACACACATACTTCATGTATTCGTAAGGTCAGCAGCACTTTTCAGGAATCAGTCCAGTGTAAAGACCAGTACTGCTCCAGTGGTGAACAGCAGGGTAGACTTTCTACCTTCCAGACTAGGAGTGCAGCCTCAGCTCTTAAAAAAGTAAAATCTCTCAAATAAACTGCATTTTATAACCAAAACGAAGATGATAATCCAAACTACCAAAAAGAGAGGCCACAATTCCCCAAATCAAGTCAAGCAAGGTATTCTGCCCCCACTCCTGACCCTCGGAAAGACCCTACCTTCTCCTAAGTGCCATCCTGCATCCAACACCTCTTGGACCGTTTTCTCCAGGGAAACTTGCATCTATCCTTTCAGCTCCCTCTGGGCTGGGACTCATGATGCCTCCTCATTGCCAACGTCTGCCTGCAAATCACCCTGAGCAGGGACAGCGGCATCTCTCAACCCCTAGCGATGCTGACCACAAGGTACAGGGAGTCTAAATACAGAATGATTACAAAACATGCCAAATTTCCCCTAAAATCCCACTCACTTTGGCCACAGTCACAAAGAGGGGGCAGGAAAAGGACTAAGAGGTTTGATCCAGCACAGCTCATCATTCAGGAGAGTGACGTTTGACCACAGTTATCTTTTCCTTTTAAAAAAGAAAAAAATGAAAAGGAAAGAACACATAAGCGACAGTCACTGCTAGGAACAGTCTGAGTCCATCGGCATTCCAGACGCTCAACAGCCTTTAGTTGAACCAAACAGGCTTCACTATTATATTTAAAACTAATACATGCTTTGTAATGCTTATCAGCTGGAGGGTTTTCAACAGTTTTTCCCCACTAATGCCGCAATTTTAAAACCATTTAGGCTAATTTCCTTTGACTTGAATCTATTTTAATCAGAGACCAGGATACTTGACTTAAATGGTTTGTATTAAACCCTTCATAAAATCAGCCATAAAATTGCATGCACAAACTAGCGAATGGATCTTCCAAGTTAGAAGTAGAAAAAGCTAAAACTTTCCAAATCCTCCAGCAAACTCAAGTTTATTTCATAACAAGACCAACTGCTCTCTTACAACACCGAGACAATTGATCCCTAAAAAAAACCCCAAAACCAACCAATAACCAAAACATGCTCCTGAAGTCCTTACATAGATAAAAGACGTTAAGTTATGCAGCTGCAGACAGTACACACAAATTGTCTCCTAAGCATTAGCCCAGCTCCAAAATGATGCATTTTTAAGACGTTGCTGTGTCTGCTCTGTCCTCTCCATCACCCTCCCATGAAATGACAGATAGCAGCACTGAGGAAGAATACAACACAAACCAAGAAATGTTAGAATTAATCCTTTTCTTCCCCCCAAGATCTGAAAAAACATTACTTCTCAAATTAATTCTCACAAAGCAATGCTGGCTCTGCTAGAAGTCAGAGTTCTGGATAAGAAATGAAAATAAGCAGCTCAGACTCGGGTAACTGCTAGAGAAGGTCTCACTTCAAGGATTTGTCATGGTAGTGGGATTTGCATATCATATAGCCAAAGGTGCAATTTGTACCTGCAATTCATTTTGTCCAGACAAACCACACCAGCAGAACTGGAGGCTGAGCCTCCGTTCCCTAGAAAACTCATCCAAATATTTCTGTTGTCAGTGGTTGACAGCCTTGGAAACTCTGAGTGGCTGCTTGAAATTCATGCAGCATGCAGAGAAGTGAAGGAACAAAAGCTCTCCATGCTCTCACATCCTTAACAATTTGCCAGTACGCTAAAGACATGTAGCTGCATCCCCTTGCTGCATGATTTTCAATGGTTTGCAGATGCCAAGCAATGGCTTTGTCACTGTCCTAGTGACACAGGCATTGGACACGTATCTTTCAGAATCTAAATCTCTCTCAGCTCATTTTTTTTATCAGGGATTTCACTCCAGGCCCAGACAAATTGACACTTTCTTATTTTGAGGAACACTCTGCTAGCCATATCTAAAATTAACTTTCATAAAGATAAACCTACAACATGTCTTTTCTCACACTCTTAACAAAATAATTTGGCATCTCATTTAAAGTCTATTCTTCTATGGCGCTTAGCAGGTAAACATCACCTTAAAAGGTTGTTCTGGAAAAATAGTAGAGAAAGGATCTTGCTACCTGACCCATTGGGCTCCCTTCAAAGGTGTCTTCACAGAGGTGTCATTGCTCAGGAGCTGGAGCTCTTCCTGACTGGCATTTTAAGCCTTTTCCTGTGCCTCCCTCCTGCCACCGCAGCAGCAAAGGGTTAAAGCACTTCTGTCCCCTCCCTCGCAGCAACCTCTCTGGGCTGCTTAAAGACCAACAGGAGATCCCACAGCAGCGTCCCAGGAGAAGGACTGCTCTGGGAGGAGCTCGAGGGCAGCCGGAGAGCCCCGGGGGTCTTGCAGGGACATGAAGGAGCTGACAAGGGAGGAGAGAGGGAGAGTCTGCACATGTTTACAGGATAATGAAACACCAAAGGCCAATAGCCCTGTGAACAGCTCTTTGCTGACAAAAGCAGATGGGAGCTTCTCATCGCATTACTACCACCCAAAATAATATATTGCTTTAGGGAAATAAAAAGAGAGAAAGACAAGAGAGGGAAGAAATTCACTTTTTTCCCCCTGATAAATCGCCTTTATGAACTATCTCAGTTTCAGCCAAACTACATTGGTTGCTCATGACTGAGCACGGCCCTGTCAATGATAAGGAGGGAAGAGCCAACAGCATCACACGAGAACATGAAAGCAACCATCACTCCTGGCTTTCAGACGATACCTAAAACATGTGCACTCCTTCACGGAGCAACCAGTACTTACTTGGTTGGACGATAATCTGGTATGGAACGATCCAGTGAAATTTTCTCACTGAGGTAGGAGTTGTAGCCGTATTTCTCATGTGGTCCCTTTGCTTTCTCCTCCTCCTCAGGGGACAGGGTAGCTGGAAGCCCACCTTTACCACGTCCACCATAGCCTTCAATGAGACCAAGTGACTTGGACAGACCTCGAGAGAAAAAAAGCCACCATCACTGTTAAAATTCATCGCCATGATTATCAAGCGATCAAAGAAACAAAAATAATATGAAAATCCCGGGTGTTTTGCTTTGGTTTTCTAAAAACATTTCAAATTCTAGTTCTTTGGCCCAAGGCTGGAAAGAAAATTACTCAAATTTTGAAATTCTTCATGGCTCAGGCACACCGTTCCTGATAGCTCTGCCACCAGCATCCAACTGATAACCCGTCCCAGGGATCTGTGCATTTATTTAGTTGTTAGGAAGGTTATTTGGGCCTCCTTCCCACTCTCAGAGAGGTAATTACATATAAGGTTAGGTGTCCCCAGGAGAAGGATAGGTTGAACAGAGAATAAGAATAAAATAGGGCTGGTTAACTGCCAACTGAATGAATTTTTGCTCAGTGTGAACAGTGAACAGCATACAAATGTTATGGATCTAAAAACAATTTCCACTCAAAGCTTTCTTATCTTTGAAAATATAGCATTCCCAGACCTTTATCAAGAGGAATTATTTATTTATATCTGCATAGCTGAAGGAAACAGGCAAAGTTCAAAACGAGCTGCACAGAAAGAGCTATATTGATGATTTGGTAGCGATTGTGGGAAACCAAGTTCATGCTCATGTTATTATTTATTACACAGAAGACCTGGAATTTTAATATCTTTCATTAGCAGAGACTCACACTCTTCTTTTTGTCAGAAACAAAAAAGAAAAGTTGATGTATTATTTTGTTGATTTTTTAAAAAATAAAGACACCAGGGTATATTCCCCCTTGTTTTAATGGCAAAGCCCTAACTCTGAGAGCAGAACAGACTGTCCTCACCGCTGATATTTATGAAAGTACAATAACCTTGAGGTTATACACAGGGCTTAATGATCCAAGATCATGCTCCAGCTCCCAAACCTACCACAGATTTCTGTTGCCCTGAACAAAACACTCTGCCTTCCCACCAACGAGACGCAGACTTAAACACTTTTTCCCTCAAAAAGTAGTATTGTGAGGGAGTAAGAAAATCACCTGTGAATGTAAATCACAGTTTGAAGCACTTGAATAGAAATTATTATTATTATGATTCCTTCTGACAAGGAATCTCTAAACAGCCTTCCCTGCTAGGGAGCTTCTGAGAGTTGATGGAGTCCCTCTGACTGCACTGGGCTTGATTAGATTTTATCCGAGGACAATAATAACAAATCAACTGCTAGGAGCAGCTGGCTGTGACGTGGGATGGATTAGATACCCACGCTGCCTCCTGCCATCCCTAGGCTCCGCAACAGCCAGAAGAGTACAGCAAGAGAGCTCAGAAAGGTGAAACTTTCCGGCCTGCAAGTAGCTAGTGGATGGCTCCATGAATTTCTTCATCCCAGGCTGCTGGAGGTACACGGTTCAGCTTGCTTATGAAGAGAAGAGATACCAATTTCCTTTTGTGGAGCGTCCAGGGTTTCAAACACAGACTCCAACAGAATTAAAACAGTATTTTTAAAAAATATTCTCACAAAAGACAATTATTCTCAAAATGTCTATTTATTTATCAAAATCAGATCTTTTCTCCTCAGGAACAGTTCACCTGTAGATGCATAAATTTCCTTAAGGTACTCTAGATCACGTCCTGCTTCTTGTTACACCAAAAAGACAAACTGACTTCCTCACCCAGTTCATCAGCGGAGGGTTTTACCACTATACACATTCTAAGAGAAATTCAGTTCATAAATTCCTTCTTCTTCGCCTTCCCCATGAAATGTTTCTACCAAAATCTGTAAGAAATTGTCTTATTGCCTATCAATGCTCGTTCTTGGCCAGAAAGACTGTCACACGGAGCTATGAAGTCCTTCCACTTCTGCTACAGGTATCCTCAGGATTTACCATTTTGCTTTTAAAGCTTGATTTTGCTTTTCTTCATTCGTTTTAACACATTTCTCACTTCCCCAGTGCTCTTGCTATCAGTACTTTGAATCTACACATCTGTAAGAAGGGCTGAAGAGAAGTGGGAACCTTCGGGGCTGGATTAGGGCTGGCAGAAGCTCCGTGGATGGAGGACCTTGGCGCTGGGCAGTGGCACCTGGGCTTCCCACTCAGTGGGATATCAGAACCGCTAACAGCATCTTGCTGTGGTGTTAAAAGCAGATTTAAAAAACACAAGCTCAGGTTATTATCAACAGATTATAATTAACTCAGACACCCAAGGCAGCACTTCTCCCGGAGTTCCACACTTGAAGTCAACAGGGAAAGACTCATCCCTCCACGGCTAATTCATCCAACCACAAGATCCGAATCAGTCTCCAGAGGTCCTTACCTCTGTTTTGACTAAGGTAATTGGCTTCCCAGCTACAGCATCTTGGGAAAGTACGTGAAATTAGAGTAGAGTAATCTAGCTCTCAGTATTCAAAACACCAACAACCACAGGAACTAGCTATACCAGCCTTTTCCACGTTGCTCAGCCTGGTGGACCTGAAGCTGGTATTAGCAGCAGTAGGAGATGCCTGGAGCGAGGATATCTTTGCCAAGGAATTCAGCCGGCTTCACTGAAATTGCAGGCTGGGTGTACCCTACAGACAAACCTGGGGAGAGACTGGGGAGAGCAGGGTTGGAGCTGCTGGACAGCACAAGGACATCTTCTTTACTTGCCCACCTGTGGTTTTATTACAGAATAAAGATACACAAGGGGACGGTGCACACTCCACCTCTCTCCCAAAATACAGGCAAGACATGGGCAGAGCCAACACAGACCCTTGTGCCCCCATGCCCTCAGCTGTTGCAAGGCAGCAGGCTCCTCTGTGACACGGCAAAATGAAGGTCCTGGCGAAATGAAGCCTCTCTGTTGACTGCAGAGGCACCAGAGAAATGCCAAAACATGACTATTCATCAGCTTCGACTGACGAGCCTGTAATGCCATTAAGTGCTTTATTCCAAGACCATAATCACAACAACTAGACACACATACATACCACACAGCATACATTTCTCTCTGCTCACTAAGTATACTCCCTTATTTCTGCATGCAAACTTCTCAATCCTTCTAGTGCTATAAACCCCGTCTCAGTAAGTACAGATAAACCCGTATCATTTAACCAAAGGAATCAATTAAGGTCATCGATTCATAGGTGTTGGGTAGGGCACTACTGTGAGACCATCATCTTCTCCTTCAGTGACAGCCAGGACAGCAAACACATCCGCAGGGATAGTCACAAAGATGAATATTCCCAGGTGCGATGTGACAGGGAGGGTCTCCGTGTCTGTCTCTCCGCTGGTTAAACATTTCATCCTCCAGTTCGGGCTGTCAGAAGGGTTCATCCGCGCAGCCGGGATGTCACTTTGGTGTACGGCACTTTGAACAAGATTCAAGTAACATTTGGCGAGAATGATAATTCATGTCCAAACAGAAGAGGAAGAAATTTGCTTGCAAATGGCTGATAAGATGCCCCAGGAGCGGCAGGACTGAAAGCAAAAGGTTACAGCAGACCCTCATCCAGCCAATCCATTCATTCATTTGCTTTTATCCTCCGCATATCCTCCTTAGGGCTTCACAAGGAAGGGCACATTTCTGTGAGCTTGAGAGGCCTTTGCTGTAACTTCAGAAATTATCCTCAGCCCAGCCCGGGTGGTTCCTTCAGCCAGGCAGGAACCCAGGGAAAGCTGCCTCTCGGCAGGGACCTCCCAGGGCTTTGCATTCACCCCTGCCTGGGTGCACGGAGACACCCACACGCTTCCCAAGCCTAAGTAAGGGCTCACCCAACCTCCAAATCACCTTTTTCAGTCCCTGCTCACACTACCATCACTGCAGCGGGGCCCCGGCCCGCGTCGGGAGCAGAGCGCTGCAGACCGCGCGTTTCCAAAGGCAGCACACAGACCTGCTTTGATCTTCTGTTTGCCCTTCACAGCCTGCATGGAAACGCCATTTGGGTCTCAAAGGACAAGCAATCTCTCGTATCATGTCCAAATGGCATAATGCTGCCAATGAATGATCAACTGCCTCTGGTGACAGAGGAGCAGAAAGGGGACGTCGCCTCTGAAGCCCGTCGTCCCCCGCACACAACCGTCCCGGCTCGGCTTCCAGCACAGCCTTCTGCTGTGGCCTCTTACTAGCACGTGCTTGTAGCATCTTCACACCCTGAATACCTCCAGCCCTTTGCCAAACCTGCTTGAAATCGGCCCAGAAGGGTCAGAAGCTACACACAGAGACACAACGAGCAAGGAAGAGCAAGAGCATGATCCCAGCAGCTTGCTTCCTTGAAGAACACGGCTAAAAAGTAAAGAGTCAGAACTGTTCCCAAATCATAGACCAAACCCTTTATCATTCTGGGCAGGCACCGAAGCAGAAGTGCTGAACCACTGCCAAAAAGTCTCTCCTGACGCCTGCTCCAGCCTATCTATAGCGACGAACAGCACTAATCCCCCACAAAAAAAGCTTGCTCTTTGGAGTGAAGCCACTCTCTAGTGAATTTTGCAAGCTCATGAGATGGTAATGGGCTGCATCAAGATTAGATGCTCAGTGCAGGTCACAGCTCTGAACAGTTGTGAGCTTCACTCATCCTTAAACTACACTCACCCGACAAGTACCTTAGAAATGAAAGCAGGATTGTTTTTCAGACTCTTATAAAACAGCTGAACTTAGTGACAAAAGGAGCGTATTGCTCTTGTATTGCAGGAGTAGAAGGAAAAACAGACACCACTTAGAGCTGCTAAGATCTGAGCCGCCACTCCTGAAATGGCCAGACATCTGATTCCCTGGGGACTGACGAGAGTTGGTTTCCTTCAAGATGATATAAAAATTTAATCTCTACAGCAAAATTATTCCTAGACTGAGTACAGTTACAGTAAATATATTATTCTCTCCTTAAACTGGCAGTATATTTCATAAGGAGACAGGAGTTTTCTAGGATAGAGAAAACCTTTGGTAAAATACAATATAAGGTGATACACAGCCTTCATTTATAAAGCACCCAGCCAAACAGGCTCCCCAGGCAGCCCGCATGTTGGAAACGCATTTTGCTACATGTCAGCCTAGATGAAGGAAATCATCAACCCTACCGATACAAACCTTAGCCGAGGAAACTTCTTTCGTTAAGACAGCGAGGGAAAATACCTGAAATTGAAAGGCATTTATGAGAAAAAGGGGTCCTGAGCCTTAACACTGCGGGAGGAGGAAATAATACAGGAAAGATTTCTGGAAAAGCACATTTTTCAGTTGCATCCTTCCTTATTTGTTTATGTCATCCTGGTGCGTGAGTTACAGAGTACGCACAGCTCAGACTGAAAGGCACTTCCCTATCGCAAAGAGGAACACGAAGCCCTCCTTCTCAAGAAGAAATAAATAATACTGAAATGGTACTGAAAAATAAGGGAAGCATAAAAAGAAAATTAAAGTATATGTCTTTGAAAAGTACAGCTCTTACTAAGCTAAGCACCGTGAATCTTCCAGCCTAAACAGCTCTCCGAGGGACGCGTGCTTCTGGCCTCACTTCAGGCAGAGATTTGAAGGCTAACAAGAAATTTCTGGCTCAGGGGAAAAAAGCAAAACCGCCGAGGCCGATGGCCTAACACGTGCCGTGCCTTACACTGCGGGTACCGCCTCTGCGGGACCGCTCAGTGAAGACAGAAAGAGAGAATACAACAGATAGGCTTTTAGGTGTATTTTATGAGAAACTCTTAATAGATACCAAAGGGAGAAATGTCATAGGTAACGCTAGAAATTATGGAAGACTGCTGAAGTTTTTAGCGTTGTCCTGCTGATCGCTGCAAATACAGACTATTAAAGGGAGGACTCATTAACGATAAGGGTAATTGGCAGACTAACAGGCACCAATTTTCCTTTGCAGCTTTGGTGGAACCTGAGACCTGGGATTTTCTTTTTTCTCCCAGCAGCAGTTTTTACACAATTTTTACCCAGTCTCTGCTCAGGCCTTTTGTTTATTAGACTAAATAACGCGAGTTCCTCCGGCTGTAGGTTACACCTTCGTAACACACCATAGGCACCGTTGATGGGCTGTGGAAACTGTCTAGGGAGCACTAAATACAACTGGCTCTATCAGCTTCCTTTGCTCTTTCCGCCTCCCCAAAGCACCCTTATACTCTTGCAAAGAAACCCAAAGCAGTAGTAAAAGGATTAGAAGACAAGAGATTGCTGGGGGGGGGGGGGAGAAATACATTTTAAAAATGAGCCTAAATACCAGAGTCCAGTGGAAAAATCAGTATTCCCCTGAACCCTATACAATTTTATTCAGCGTGTGTCTTTTTCCCAGGGCTGACCACTTATCAAAAGCCAATATATCCCCAAAATTGGATGCTGCAGCAGGCTTCCTACTAAAGGATCAATGCTATCGGCTTCCATTCGGACAGTACTTCGCCAGTCTTTTAGCACAGCTGAACATCTCCTTCAGCCGCGGGGATCCAACAGAGCTGTTTGGTGTCCTTTCCCATGCAAATGATTTGTTGGTTTACCGCAGAGATAAACATGAGCATGACGACTGGTGAAGGGTGGTTTCAAGAAAATTTCTAACCTCTGGCTTCAGGCTGAATGACGAATGTGAACTCAAGAAAAGCAGCAGATGAATTCTGCTGGGCCCATGCTTGGCAAGCAGGGATTTTAGCCCGACACAGACAAACTGAAAATATAATAATATTT
>NW_010527542.1:0-5286 GCF_000687285.1 Phaethon lepturus
CCCCCCCCAAGACACTACAGTCCATCCTCGTGCCTCACATAGCCAGGAGCAGCTCCAACTCATCGAGTATTGCAGAACATTCCTTAATTTCTGATTGAAAGGAGGAATGCTTCTCTAGGGACTGGCATCTCCCTTTTTCTGCCGACTTCCACTTGGCCATCGCTGCCTGTGTATAGAAGTCAGCATAGATGATGTTTTACTAATGCCAAAGTACTGTATAGCAAAGACAAGTTCTAAAGCAGCTCTAAGTAAAGCATTTGAACTCTTCAGCAGGGTCTTACCTGCTAAACCAAAGTTAGTCTAGCCTGATTGACATGTCTTTTACCTTGGTTACTTGAAGAAAATGGCAATTTATAAGACTTCCTAAGCTTTGATCACAGACATAATGGTGATTTCATTAATTAGCTCTTAAGCTTCTTACAAAGAATTGTAGAACGGTAATCTAATGACTATTTTGATCAGTATACAGACAATATTGTTGAAGCTGCTTGTGTACTGCTTGGCTCCCAGAGAGACTACCTGAAGTGACTGGTCTGCAACAGCCTCCAAGTTCGACCAAGTGTTCCAAATTCCAGTGTAACAGCCAGGCACAGTGCTCTGCCAGTGGTGCCTACAACCATCTGCACCACAGTCTTGAAAACTCTCTCTTGAGAGGAGCTGGTCTAAGTACAGACAGCTCCATCTCCAGTACTAACATCGATCTTTACTTGGGAACTGGTTCATCTAACTTGAAAGCTATCGGTCATTAATATCACTTTCACCTTCTATGTTGTTTCAGGTTCAGTTGTATATAACTCAACTTGAGATGGCTGAGATGAGAATTAACATTTCTCCATCATAAACTTTGCTTTAAGCCTTCTATTTAGAAGGGGAGTTTCCTTAATGCACATATATTTATAACAAAAGATGAATACTGTGGGCTTTCAAAGTCTAGTTCATTTGGAGAATAGAGCAGGATTGGGAGGAGCAAAATAACCTTCAGAATCTCACTCAGCAGCAGGTGCTCATTACCTGGATGAGTCTAAAACAAAGTCACAGTCTTACCTGAAGCATCTCCTTTTCTTTTACAGCTGTTTGATTAAATAGCCTCAATTCTTCTATGAGCTTTTCAGTTAACAGCTGAAGACCCAAAAGGAAAACAGTTTAATATAATGCAAATAAATGCAAGTCTCAGCAGCTGTTTCCACAACATCAGTAGAAGAGGGCAGTAGCACACAGACCCCTCAAAGCCCACTTAACTCCTATCACTATTTCAAAATTTTCTTACCATTGTCTGCTTCTGGCATTCTTGTGTATTTTCTTCCTCCTCCAAGATGTTGCTGCCTGTAACTAATTTATGAGATGCATTAGTGAACCTCTAATCTACAGATAAGTTTGCTTGTAAGAACTAACAGCTTTTCAAAGTAAACTTCTACAGCAAGAAAGACTAAATTATTTTTAAAGTTTATCCAGGACAGGGCCTACTACAGGGAGCAGCTTTTTCTCTCAGGCTAGAAAAAAAAAAAAATCCCCTGGAGTTACAGCAGTGTTTGCTTAGCAAAGAAGCAGAGTCCAAATGCCTTATGAACAGTCACAACAGGGAAAGTGTTCTGAAGAATGAGTATCTGAACAGTGTAAGAAGTGCATAGTCCTTACCAGGATCAATGCTTCTGCTTTCCAGAATCACCATGCAAGTCTCCTGAAATTTCTTGAGCTTCTCAACTTCTTGTACCAGGCCTTCATTCTCCTCCTTTAACTCCTTTATAGTGCCCTGTCATTAACACAGGTTGTGAGTGAACCAAGAAGATTTTCTTCTCATTAGTCAGTAATACTGAGTGTGATGCTAATGGCTTAATAAGTGCTCCGCTAACACCAAGAATCAGATCTCGCCCTTCTGTCTCTGCCACCACAGCAAGTTAGTCTGTTGCAGACCCCTACTCCTGCTTCTTGACAGGATTAATACACTTATCCCATCCACATGTCATAGCAACTGCTAGAAAAATTTGATCCTAGGTAAATTCCTTTTAGGTAACCCTAGCATATTTACATATATGAGAGGAAGCACAAGAAAAGATAACTCAACAGTTTGATGCATAGAAGACCATATAAACATCAGGAAGAAAAGGGCATCTTAGAATCTTTAAGCCACAGCATTATACCTTGCACAGTTCAGATATTACCAGGCAATTGGATAAACTGATCAACCTCACAAGTCTAATGCAATTCTCCAAGAGAATCAATAAGCATGTGGATTAGGGTGATCCAGCTGATAGTGTCAGAAGCTTTTTGAACATTTCATAGAAGGTCTCAAGGGCTCTTAAAGAAATCAAGCTGTGAGATAAGAGGAGAGATCATCTCACAGATTAGGAACTGATTGAGAACTAGGAAATAAAGTGAGCACCCAACTCTGCGCAGATTTGGAATAAAAGCAAATATCTCGGCTCTGTGGGTTTTTCGGCTCTCTGCACATCGGGTGGAAGAACCCACATTTGGGACAACAGTTTTACAACTAAAGGTTACCAATAGGGCCTCTTGCACATGACAGAAATTGTGCTAAGTGTGTCCTAGAGTGATCTGTAAGAGGTGGTGAATAATAAGGTGCCAATTCTGAATCTCAGCTTGATTCAAGAAAGCCAAATCTGTTTGAAACTGAATCCACTGAATGGTCCCAGCTCAGCCTTTCCTCCAGTCCTTTAATCATCTTAGTGGCCCTTTGCTGGACTCTCTCCAGTATGTCCATCTCTCTCTTGTACCAGGAGCCCAGATCCAGACACATTACTCCAAGTTTGGCCTCACCAGTGCTGAGCAGACAGGAAAAAAACTTGCAGAAGAGTACAAAGACACTAAAGGATTAGGCGACAATATGACACAATAGCACATGAAGAAACAAACTTTTATACTCTGCGTTAAACACTCAGAAGAGAATGAGGTCACTGTCCCTCAAACTTAGTGCACAGCAGTGACCAAAATCCAAGTAGAACGTTCTTCATTAATAAAATGAGACCATACACATTCCTGAACCCACATCTTCAATAATGTATGCACTTTCACACCACACTACGTAACGGGTTAACAAAGCTAGGAGAGAACAAGGAAAAAGGAACATGGAAATTGAACAGCTTATCTACCATATGTTAGGATCTATGTAAGAAAAAGAATTAATAGACCTCAAACCATCAGTGGCAAGTGATTATTTACAGTTTCTCTTGATGTAGCTAGGAAGCATCTGGAAATATCAAGGCTGTTTTAAAAACATTTCATGCAAGTGTACAGTTGTGAACTTGAAATGTTCTCCTACAATGAGTTTAAAATGGAATTAGAGCTCTGACGACCATTTAACAGTGATCTGGATGCCTTACCAACCAAACAGATCTGCAGCTCTGCTGATTTCCAGGTTCTAGCAGATATCACAGGTGTCAGAGGAAAAAAAACCCCATCCCACCCAAACTCTAATAACTTCTGATGGAGACAGGAAAATGAGCTTTGATCTGACCCTGTAGGGATCAGAATATAAGAATCACTCAATTATTCATTTATTCCCCCTTTCCTTACCTGTGCTCCTGTTAGTCTGGAGTGTAGCTGTTGTTTAGCTGTTTCTAACAGCTGATTCTTAGTCTTTAGCTCTGCTTCTAGTTTGTATCTGTTGAGAGGTCTGTAGAGCCAAACATCAAAGACTTAGGAGCAAAAATATCAGTATTACACACCTTCTCTTTTACTTCCACAAATATGCCCTTTTTTGAAGCATCTGGTCCTGTTTCTGACCAAGAGCTTTAATCAGCAAACTTGGCAAGAAACCTGTACGTGGGTGAGAGCTCATCACAACTCTCCAACAGGGAACATTACTGCAAGAGGGCAACTAATAGCAGTTTGAGGAAACATACCCTCTTGTAGCTGTCTTCTTTGAAAGCGGTTCCACTTTCTTGGCAGATTTAGGCAACCTTAAAAGACGGGTAAAATACAATTACCAGAAGACCTCTGCATTCTTGTGGATTACCAAGCCTGTTAGCCTGACAAAACCTGCAAAATGCTAAGCCATCTTTAGGACATTTGCCATGTCATAAATCCATCAGTATTTTACTTTCATTTACCCTTGGTTTGTAGCTTTGAAGACACCATCAACTGGAATGTTTGAGCTAAAGTTAAAATTGGGATCTTTGTTGAACTCTAGATCTCCAGTTTTGCTGACGCATTGTTTCTTTGAAGGAAAAGCCACCTGCATTTCTGCAAGAAAAAAGACAGCAATGAAAATACCACAGTCTGCAAGAGAGCACCATAATACGCAGAACTACTGGATCTCTTAAGCCTTTGATTTGAGGTAAGTCACAACTACATCTGTCTAGAATGGAGATCTTAAGGTAGCAACAATTAAGGGCAGTCTTCAAACTCTACCCAGGATTAAGGGTCTGGAACAAGCCACAGATAGCTCTACAGATGGTAGACAGTATTAAAACATCGTTACCAGGCTAGCACTAATGCGAGAAAGTTTGAAAGTGGTAATACAGGCATGATAATAAAGGAGGTCTCAACATGAAGCAGACAGCATGCCACAGAGTTCCAAACAAAAGTTGTTCAGTACTGCAAGCAAAACAAACACAGCCCACTTGAAACTCTCAGTTAAGAGAGCTTCATATTTCAATTCACTATGAGTGGATACACTTCTAACGTAACACTACAGAGAACTAGGTGTCTATGTAAAGTTTATTTGGCTTTAAAGCACAGCTATTTGAGTATATAAAGCCTTGTTCACATAGTGAGTTTAGAAGGCTTTTTTTTTTCCTAAGTTAAGTATTTTTCAAATGACACCCATAAGTGTAGTTATACTAGAGTAACATGGGAGCTTCTGCTGCTACAGACTAGCTCCCATGTTTTTAACATTAAGCCGGGGTGCCTCACATTTCTAAAGTGCTGTGAGTAGTATCAAAAGACTTACAGAAGTAAGAGCCTCCGGAGGAAAGCATCTTTAACCTCAGTGGGCCGCTGCATTCATGAGTGGGAGACACACACTGTTTAGGCCCAGCACTGCAGCCCGCCTCAACGGCTGAGCTGTGCTGCAGCCAACAACAGCCCGCCCTGCTCAGAGGGGCACGTTTAGCAAAAAAAAACAAAAAAAAAGACTTAACTGAAGTCTTAAAGAGAGACAAAGCAGTTGAATAAAGGCTGTCATTAGATTTCGCAACGGTCGCCACAGACTAAGGCGGTACCGGAGCTCCCTAACAGACACCGCCCTCCGAGTCGGCCTAACCCGGACACCAGCCCCCCCGCACCCGCAACCTCGGTGCCCCACGGCGGAGCGGAGTAAGGCCTGCC
>NW_010527543.1:0-5741 GCF_000687285.1 Phaethon lepturus
CTGGTAGGGACAGTAACAGTGCTGTGTTAACATTACGGTGACTTTGACCTCTGCTCAGAATGTGGTATCGTTAGCGTTAACAAAGCATTGAATAGGCTGTGTCAAAATACTCCAATTCCTAGACTAGCCCACCACTTTCTGAAGTCACACAGCTGTAAAATCAAATTATGACTTGCTGAAATTATCCTCATTGGGCTGCACTCGACTCCTCTCAGAGTTGGCACTTTCTACCGCTTCTGACCGAAATACCATTTCACACTTAAGGAAATGCAATTCAGGGAACTTGTGGGGTGTACTAGACAGGAAGTAACGCCTGTCCTGGCATGTTAAAGCGTAAGAAATGTTCTGGTTGCAATTACTGTTGTGGCTGTTGCTGGTTTTGGGTTGTGGTTTTTTTTTTTCCCCCTACCACGCTTGAGCATACAGAGTTATCGGTCAAAACTGGGGCTGATAATGAAGATGTCATTCTAATACAGCCTGTTTTGTTGGGTTTTTTCTTCCCTTGAGCTACACTGATCATCATTGCTATCTATCTAAAATGGTAACTAAGCAATAGGAGCTGTAGTATGTTCTAATCATCCTTGTAAACTCGTAATAATGAAACCCATGGGGTTGTTGGTGTGTACCCATAGCATTAGGAACTATGGTATGATGCAGCTGATCTTTTTAATCCAACATGATAGTTCCTATCTCATTATGTACTTGGTGGCTGCCACATTTTACAGTAGTCACAGTTGTCTGACAGAAATTATGATGGCTTTATCCTATGGGTTTTTGTTGTTGTTAGATGAACCACAGTCTCAAGACAAAGTAGAAGTCTAGTATTAGCAAAACAGTTTTAACAGAGTAAGTTGACAGGTGACGAGAAAATTTCACCACTTACTTAAAGGCATGGAAGTTATTAGTTTATGAAGACTGAAATGTGTCTGAAAGTGTTAGCACATGCTGACAGTTTGGAAATTGTTAAAATAAGTAGTAGTGGCCACTTGTTTCTTTCTTATTTGATCAAACAAAAAAAATGCTCTAGATATGCTTACAATATCTTACGGCTAACAGTTGGTGCACAGTGGGGAAAAGAAGTGACTGCCATCAGTACAACTGAAAAGACACTGTATATATGCTTAATTTTGCTGGCGGGCCAACTCCCTCTACTCTTTGTGTTTAGGGACTGGAAAGCCCCCTACTTGGGCACTCTGTGTGCTGCTTTTGATACTGGAAATCTACAAATTCTGTATATGCTTACTTGCTATTTGTTTGTTTTCTATGAGGTGTCTAATGCTCACTAGATGCAACGATGTAAGTAGTATGCTAAATCAGTAGGCTAACAGGAGCATTTAGTGCAGCACATCCTCTAAGGAGCTTGTCTACTGCCTGATGGCTGGGAAGGGTCTGTTGGTACAAAAAGTAGCTCTTGATACAGTTAAAAATGAGTAATTTTTTTTGTTGTTGTTGCCTCTAAGAAACCCCATTCATGTGGATCACTGCAGGAAGGGACTGAGCTGTACCACCTAATGCCTTGAATAGGGCTGAGGGCAAATGGGTTAAGGGGCTGCAGAAGGACGGGTGGGAAACTTGTTCAAAGTTTGACTTAATCTTGATTTCCTCTCAGATTACCCCAAGTACAAGCTCTTCCGTATTTGGCGAAATGATGTGCTGTCAGGCCTGGGAGCTCGGGTCACAATTGACAGCTCAGTAAAAATATTATGACTGCTTAAGTGTTAAGTGAATAACAAGAAAAATCCTTGGATGTGGCATGTCACTGCTGCGTTACTACAGTGGACTACATATGTTAAGGGTGAAAGAATGCAACATCAGAATGGGATTGTGGAAGACTTTGAAATACTTGGTCACTTTCTTAGCCAAAACTCTTACTCTCTTACTACGGCAGCGTCTCTGGTTTTATTTCAAACTTTTACATCACTTTCAGGGGATCTGTGGTGCTCTAGCTGTTGTGGTAAGCGAGGGAGGAAGTCATCATCAAGGAGAAACAAAAACTACTTATTCAAAACCAGATTATTTTTTTCCCCCCCTGTGATTGCTGAATAGGCAGAAGTCTTTGACAATTAAGTGGCACTCAAATTCCCACTATACTAAAGCTCCACTAATGTTCTACAAGAGAGTGGAATATAAGGGCTGAGTTGAAGAAAAACTTAAAATTTTGTAAGGCCTTTAACATTCTGGAGCAGTAAGGTCCTATAAATACTTCACAGAAGACTTCTGTCTTCATGACTCTACAGTTTTTTGCCTGCTTCTGGATTTTCAGTCAAGATCTGGAGCAACTGGTTTCAGAGTTGAGAACAACTTGTTCTGCTTCCCTCTGTTAAGTCCCTGCTTTCTCAGTTCCATCCTCCTGCTACTTCTGGTGATTGTTTTGATGCTTTTGGGTCTTGGCTACTGGGAAATACCTAGTTACAACCGTAAGACATGCCCACCCCCAAATCTTGTGGGATTGTTATAGCAACATATTCTGGAAGGCTGCAGCTTCCAACTCCAAACAATGCTGAAATAATCTCGAATGTCACGCTGCCAAGCCTTCCTCCTAAAAAGATGTACAAGTCTGGTATATGAGGCACGGAGTCAAAGCTGAAACAGAAGGACTATTAGCCAGGATTTGTGGTCATGACAGTTGCCATAAAATAGCACATCTGCTGTTGATGATCTGTAAACCAGAAGGGAAACAAGGCCTAGTTAAACTCTGCCAAGTGTCTTAATAACCTTAAGTAGAAGGTAGCATACAAATTTAAGATCTTAAACTAAAACTGGTTCACCTTCATTCCTAGAGGCCTGCGATGGAATAGGTCTTATGAAATTCCTATGGAGGATGATGACAGCTTTGAGTACAGCTCAGTAGCACAATATGGTCAGCTATGTACACAATGTAAGTTTAGCAATCCTGGAGTGTGTGAAGCTATTTACAAAAACTGACAACTTTTTTTTCTCAGAGTGAATGTGACTCTTACCCAGCTGCTCCTTGGTCAGGTACTTTCAGGAAATCCAAGCTTTGTGGTTGCTGCGAAATCTTTCCTGATCCTCCTGACAGTTGCTGTGGTAAAGTTGGTCGTGTCATATTTGTATACAGGTTTTTCTGATTGGCCCGTTGATTTCCTGGGACATGGGGAAGTGGGACAAACTGTGGAGGATTTATTACTCCATTTTGCTGCTGGCCTAGAAGGAAATAAAGTGTGAACACACCCAATCCAAGCTACAACTGAATAAAGGTAAACTTTTCCTGATGTTGATGACTCAGCTGTCAGTGAGACTTGGCTGCCAAAGAACTTGAAAACACAATAATGTTGAAATGTTAAAGTGTCATTTATACACAGTTTCAGCTCTGCTGGTTATCGATTTTTGTGTTCACATCTTCATGGACTTGTGCTCAAGTTTGAGATGGGTGCCTTGAACATTACAATCAAGCAAGCGGATCAGCTCTCGGCTGAATTCAACCTTATTAACGTTAGCTAGCATGTAACCACCACACCTCTATCTAAAACACCGCATAAAATTTTATCCAGGTAAGGGTTGATTGATCTAAAGCTAGCTAAAATTGCTGAAGGTCTCTCCTTCTTTTAAAGTTCAAACTCCATCCAATTCCCTTGAACCCTGGGGTAGACTGTTTTTTAAGTTAAGTTGCTATAAATATTTGTCTATTTTAAAAAGCAAAGGCTTTTTTTGGTGGTTTTGTTTCCTTTTTTTTTTTTTAAAAAAGCCTTGCTGCTACTTTGATAGCTCAAAAGGAGTTTGAATTTTCTAGGTGATGACAAGGGTAAATGTCTTTAAATAATTACACCTCTAACTTGAATTTAAAACAAACTGACTCGTGTCTGAGCTACTTGCAGGATCAGGGCCTAAGGAGCTCAATTCTGGCATGCTTTATATTCCTAAAACCCCCACTGAATAAAACGGGAGCTATGCTTATATTAAAAATCAGAGTGGTTAGTGCTGTGGGTGATCCTTTCCTTTTTGCCTTGTGATTACACCTGTTGAAAATTAGCAGAATTAATAAAGTGGAGAAGTCATAATTGTGACACTTGGAAAAAATGTACAGCATTCAACAGCTGGTCTGTGCTTCTGATATTCTCTTGATACGGTGGTAAGGCTTAAGTAGTCAAAAACTGGTACGTAAAGCTCACTTTGGGACCCAAGCTAGTATGGCACATACATCATGGTTCTATAAATGAGGGTCTGTTTACTAAAATAGACTTTCCTTGCTTTAACTCATCCTGTATAAATATTTACTATCTGTGTTTGCAGACAGGTCAACTCCTTTAACTACAGTAATTTCCTACTTTACTACAAGCAGTTCTTGCAGATCATGTGGTCTTGGTTGGATTCATACGGCTCTGAGGTTTCACTAGGATTGGGAATCGTCTAGTTAACTTGGTGACCAAGACCGGTTGCACACGCAACTTATACCATTAGCATTGTGCTTCTCAATAAACAGCAGCCAACTGAAAGAGAACCCTTTGTTTAAAACAAAACAAAAAAACCAAAAAACTCTGGGAGTGCAAGTAATAAAAGTACTTGGGAAGTGTTGGGTCAATGGAATATTGTTCTCCTCTCTGAGTTCGCAGGCTAGATTAATTGTATCTCCGAAGGGCAGAAGTGAAACACCCTAATGACATCACTCCCATGCTGAAAAAGCCATGCTGGCTTTCTGGCACAGTTGATATGCCTCAGCATTCAGTGTACACAAAAAGTTGTTACTCAACAGGGTAGGACAATGAGACATAAATTGCCTTCTATTGTTTATTGGCACTGAAAGCAGTTTCATTGCAAAGCACTGTCTATGGCTTGGTAAGTATATAGTGTTTACCCTAGAAAGGAAAGTGGAAAAGGCTACGGGGTTGGTTTTAGATTCAGTGTTTTGCACTAAGTGGCTGAACGTGACGGCATCCACGACAACCAGGCTATCTCTGCAATACCAGTTCGGTTGGCTGCAGACTCCAACAATACACTTCATAAAATGCCTACAATGTATGTTTTCCAGACAGGATCTTTTGAAGAGGATTTGAAACCTTTACTATGATTTTTTTAATGGGTAAAAATTACCAGATGACAAGAGTAAAGTGAAAGCTGGAATATGGAATTTTGGTTTTGCCTGAGGCTAAGCGGACTTACCAGGAGGCGGTGGTGCTGCTCTCATAGGGTAAGTCTGACTTTGAGACCTGTTGGAATACCCTCTACTTTGGGTAAGGTTCCGTCTAGTAGGACCTAAAAGAAACCAGCAATGTTTTGTTACCCTTTCACAATGACATTACTTAGCTAAGTCCTCCTGGCTGCCAGACCCCTCTTCTGTGATCAGAAAGAGCTGCTCTTTGGGAATAATGAATCTGACTCCTACAGTGTTGGGCCAGTTGTGTTAATGCTTTAGGTGCAACATGGATGACTTGGGCATATTCTCCTTTTTGTGATCCAGTTCAGCCACAGGATATAAAGTAAAGCTGTCTCAAGACTACAGTAAATGAGGCCCAAAAGACTGTTAGCTTTATGAACTTGTTTATAAACTGTGGACAGCTGGCACAGTAGTCATTTTGACTATACTGTTTCTGATCAACAATTAGTATGAGAAGGTGGTAGGACATGAAACCCGAAAGGGTGGTATATTTGCAGCTCAATCTTTGGTGATGTACAGAGGTTACCTTTCCTCATATTGCAACCTGTCCTGTCCTGATGCAGACCTTTCTTCATCAGCCAGACTGTAGGAACTGCAGGAGCTCAGAGCAGACTGAAAGACTCTTTCC
>NW_010527543.1:5772-37429 GCF_000687285.1 Phaethon lepturus
CCATTTGTACTGTCACGTGATAAATGCCCTCATGTCTTTTGCTGCAGGGCAAAGAATTTCAGACATTTCAGAACAGCTGGTATACAGTGACAGTAACAAAGTGAAAGTTAACAAAATGCCAGCATGACTGTAGAGCAGCAGCAGGGAATTCTGCTGTATCATTAGGATCTATAACTTGGTTCTTCTTTTCAGTGTTACAGAGAAATAATAAAGAGCATGCTGAGGCTAGAGGCAAGCAAGGAGAGGAGTCATCATCCATTCTCTAAATTTCTAAACCACTCAACTAATTTCTAAAGGAAACTCATACTTACGGGAATTCTTTGGTAGCCCTGGTCCGATGCTGATCTGCAGCACTTTATTACTTGGCTTGAGAATAGCTATATCTCCTTGGCCTTGCATGAATTGCACTTGTCGAGAACCAGCGCTACTCCAGGGCCCCCAGCTCTCCTTTTTCAGCTTCACTTCAAGTCTAATAGAAGCACATGAACACATAACCAAAAAAGCAGGAAGCATTTCCATGTCAAATCAGGACAGTATCACTTCACAGCAGATAACTTAGAAATAGAAATAAAAGAAGCTTAGACTGAGAATCTGTATTCCCCAAGTGACTTAGCTGACATAAGCCACCTGATTAAATCTCTCTCTCATGCTTTTTAAAATGCTGTTCTTAACTGATATTTCAACTTTCCTGGTAGAGCTACTCAAATGAAGTTTAGCAGGAGGGACAGTACAGTGAGCTTTGAGGAAAAATGTGCAAAGGTCTGAGTAAGAGATCTTAACTGCCATCAAACATCACTGCCTCTGCAGCAGACTCTCCTGGAGCAAGCTAGAGGGCTCTGTTCCTAAACATTCTTCTGTATCTACCATTAGATGTATGAATACATTAGATGCGTATATATATGTATATATATACACAGCATGTATTGCCAATATATGCTTTAGGAGTGGGCCTTGTGCATGTTCTGGGAGTAAACCTTTTTGCATACATATACTTCAGTCTTTCAAATTCAAATTTTTTTTCTGTGTACACATGTGTGGTAATAATCTCCTGTTACCTTTTATAGTTCTTCCACTTTTTTGAAGGGAATGAAATAAACATACAAAGCCAGGGCCTGTTGTTGCTAATCAGCTTAAAAGGTAGGCATATTAACAAAAGCACATGTTTGTGGGGATAGTTTCCAGCATGTCCTTAGAGGTGAAGTGCAGATCAAACATGTTCTAGGCTTTTCAGGCTTGTTTCTAACACATGTTCCCAATGTCATTTACTTAATGAGGCTCCTTTGGAATTACCCTCTCACCCTGCAGTTCTCTGTCCCTACAGCAAACCAGAATTTCAGATTGTTACCTTATGTCTCCAGAATTGTGTTTCAAACTCTTCTTCATGATTTTTCTACTCCTATGTCAAGGTTAAGGGACTAGGAAGAGGATGCTCCCTTCTCATGATGGGAAGCAGCAGCCAGCACAGAGATGAGGAGCTTGCACTACGGTTGCACATTCATTGTGCAATGACTGGCCTGGCCCTTGCTGTAGGGTCACAGCTCTGCCGGCACAGGGCTGCGCTGAAGCAGAAAGCTGCAGAGCCTTTGAGCCGGATCCCATGTTCAGTAAAATGAAGGCAACTTTTCTATGCATGTGCACAGTGGAAAGTGGCAGACGGCCCAGGTACCATCCTAACCTATTACTCTAATGAGCTAATCAGAAAGCCCGGTCTCCTTGCACATATAGATTTTTACACTGTGCTGCCTCTTGCACTCACTTATCTGCCTTGGCAGCAAGAACAAAGATAATGTATTCTTAAAAGCCCACTGAAAAAAACATAACTCACGTGTTGCTAAATTTCAGAGGTAGTTTTCTTTGTGTTTTCTCTTCGTATCGTTTTGATAAGAGGCTTAAAAACTCCGTTTTGAAGACTGACTCGAGCAAACTATCATATTCCTGTTCATGTAGAATGAAAACGTCATCCTGCATTGTGCTGGAAAGAAATCGCAGCATATGCCATTCAGATTAAAATTTCATCAGAAAATACAGCCAGCATTATAGTCACAGTTGCAGAGTGCTCATGGTTAATTTTTAAAAACATAAAGTCCAAGCAGCATTAATTAGAGAGTCTTGCTTTCTGAGAGCAGGCTTGGGTTTTTTTCATATATTCCATTATCAACTCCTGAAACAATTATTTTTGAGACAGGAATACTACTTCATCGTTTTACAGTAGTCACTGTTATCAAAAGAACATGTGCTATTAAAGGTACAATTAAAGTCCATCTCCAGTAATGGCAAAACTTGTGATTAAAGGTGAATTGGAAACTTGATGGTTACTAAAGTAAGACTGAAACACAAAGCAAGCTAGTTTGGAATGAAAGCTTTCAACTTTCCATTGGCTTTAGCTTGGACTGGTTTGGCACAGGAAAAAACACACGTCAGGATCCATTGCCACCTTTAGATCAACTCTTATTTACACCTGCTGAAGATGCTGCAAACCACTTCACAGGAAATGATACCCACATCAGTAATTTGCCAGTAATTTGACTTCTGCTCTTCCAGCATGCCCACAGTAAACACAGTTCTGTTGTGTCCTAGCCAGGATTACCATTGTTCCAGCATGCTTGTAATTTGTTTGTATGTGTATTGTTTTTCCCTATAACAGCATGCTGGCATACTTCCTAGCTGTAGCTACATTGGTGCCTATCTGCTTCTGCGTCTTCTCTACAAAGAGGTAGAAACAAAGCTTTCCAAACAAAACTGTAAGACCTGAAAATGGAGGCCATGGGTCCCTCCTTACTTCCTGACTTGAATAGCGTGTAAGCAACCATAGGATGCTGGTTCAATTTGCTGATCCCACAGTAAACTAACAGTATTTTGGCATTCACATTGGCATTGGATTTTAGAAGTGACAAGAAACCTCTAATTTCATGTGTGATTTCATAACCAGTTTAGATCAAGTTAACATTGCTGTGCTGTCAGAAAGGGCAGCCTTCCCTCTGCCCACCGCCCTTTTTGTTTATGCACATTTCTGTTCCTTCCCTTGTGCTAGAATCCATCCCCTGCCCTCTCCTGGTAGATAGATTGATTTTCTGCTTCCCATACTTTTCAATGTCTTATCCATATCGCCATGCAGCAACCTGAGTGCTAGCTAGTGTAGGAAAATGTGTGGCTGGGAGAAGAAACAGCGCAGGACTTTTGACAGCTGCGCAGAGCTGAGAATTGCTTAAACTTATCACAAAACCACTACCACATCGCCAGCATGCTGTTTCACAAAATGGTGCACAACCAATGAAGGAAAGGAGCACTGGTTAGATATAGGTAAGTATTCCTAGCAGAAAACGCGTGGCTCCTTTTGATGGCAGTTTAGTCTGCTGCAGGGAGGCTGAAGCCAAAGCTTCTCTGCTCTTTTGTCAATGTTGTTGGTCAACCTTCTGCTGCTATTACTAATATCAGAAAATACTATTTTATAACAGCAATTTATTTCAATACATTAGATACCACCTACTAAGTGAAAAAGGCAGTCTTAGTTTGCATTTCTCTCTGGAGAAATGGACTTTTGAAATCCTGTTGGATTTAGAATTAACATTCATTACAAGTTTTCATTACTGTTTTTCCTAACAGTATATGTAACACTGAAGTGTGAACATCTGCACTGCAGTGGTTAAGGCTGTGGAAAACCAGGCAGGTGGCTTTGGCAGCCAGGTAAAGGGCTAGCCAAAGTTACATACCTATCACTAAGAAACAGCTTCTTTCAATGGTTTGCATAGCGATACATCACACCAAAAAAGGTGCTGATAGCTCATCTAAATCTATGTATTGCTTTAACATTTTAGAGTAACTCCAAAAGTAAACTAATTATAGCACATAAGGAACTGAAAGAACATTCAGCTCGGAGACAAAATTGGATCTATTTGCCCTCATCACTGTTTTCTGATCCTAATTACCTGGCAATCAACAGCTTTCCACTCTGAGCATGCTCCTCCCTTTTCCTCTCCCAGCCAGTTTGCCTGATTGCTGTCTCTATAAATCTGGAAGGGGGAAGCAGGCCTAGCTTTCTGACCCTCACTTTTCATCTGGCTACTGGAGACCATGACTGCCTCTCCACACTGTGAGTACCTTTTTACGCAGAATTAAAAATAGCTTCATAGGACTGCTAGAGGTGCTCTTGACTGTCAGGTATGAAAATACAATTCTAACCTGCCTGAGACATTAGGTAAAGGATGAGTTTTACCACTGCCCGTTTTTCTAAAAATCTACCCACCACCTGTGCACTCCATAATCTCCTTTCAAATTCTGAAATCTTTCCCGTAGTTTGGAAAAGGGTGTGTGAAACTAAAACTTACCTAATTGGTACCAAAATAGCCATAAGAAATCTATAAAAAGAGAGTAAGAAGATGACCTCCTTTCCTATCATCAAGCAAATCTAGAGCCTCAGCAAGGGTCTGAATGAGATGTGTAAGAAAAGCCCAAGACCTACAGTAAATATTATCCAACCAGTGGTCCTATTTTTGCTCATTTGGCAGAGTCTGATTTCACAATACTGTTAAGATGTCCTGTGTCACTCCTTATCAGATAAATTATGAAGCTTGGTTATTTATTGTTACTAAAAACACAGTAACATTTCCATGAAAGGATGGGTTGTCATTCTCAGGGCCCTGAACAAATTCCAAGTTGGGCATTTGTACTTTAAATTGCAACTCCTTTAGTAACTTGAATTGTTATGTAGTGTTAATTGCTGTTAATACACGTCAATAGTGCTGATTATTCTGCCTTTATTGTGTATAAGTACGGCACACAGGTTTCTTGAAATACATTTTAAGTGGAAGGAGGAGAGAGGATAACTGGATTCTTGCATTGCTATCTAAACAATATCTCATTCTGTATCGTTTTAGTTAAAATTTAATAGTGCATGAAAAATAGAACAAATAAGAATTGAAACTTATGAAACTTTGAGACTGCAATACAGAAGAGTTAAATCCATTCTGGATAAGCCCACAAACAATGGTATTGCAATCATCTTCCTCCTGTGCAGAGGTTTGAGATTCACTTCAAAAACTAGTCAGAAATCAATTATCTTAGAGGTGTAGAAAATCTAAACTATAGGGACAACAAACTGGAATTTTGAAAACACATGAGAGAATGCAAGTTTAAGCTAACACATTTTTCCTTTGAGCTTGACGTCTGAAAAACTCTTTTGTTGTTTGGTTTTTTGGTGTGTTGTGTTGTGTGGGTTTTTTTGTGTGTGTCCTGCCCTCCCCCCTACAACACATAGTAGGTTAATACATGTACTACAAAAAGGCTACACCTCTAGTTTTACTACTTGGAGACTGTTAAATATTAAAAGCACTAACTCTTGTTACTGAGACAAGATTATCTCAGATTTGAAAGAAGCAGTAACTTTTACAGCCTCTGCAGTCAGAGCATTGTATTAGTACTGAGCCGCCTCAATACAGAGGTAAGAGGTCCCTTGATTAAGACCCATTTTGAACTCAGGCCATACTAACACGGTAACAGGGGAAAGCCCTCTTGCACCCACAGGTTCTTTAGGGTTTGGTTTTGGAAGAGTACCTGGACAGTTTGATAGCTTGTAATTCTGAATCTACTTTTAGCATATACAATCCCCAATGTTTTTTACAAGAAAATAAAATCCATCAGCTAAGTTCAAAACGTTATTAGACATAATGTAACATACGTATTTCCTTGGAACTAAGCACATTTGCCTTTGCTTCAGAAAGTTCTGTGGAACTGTTATTTACATGTGAGCAGAGTGTAACAGCTTTCACCAACTTGGCAGGCAGTCATCCTTTTAGCTGACTCAACGTGACTACGCCTTTGGAATGCTACTGGCCCAATTCTAGCGTCTGGCTGCAATCTGTTCAAGGTTTGCACAGCACACAGTCCGAACTTGGAGCACTAAAAGACAGGTTCCACTCTCATCTTTAGCCTAGATCTACTCCAGTTGCTTTGTTGCGATGTATAAAGATGTATGACGAATAAACCACAGGTTTTGAAAATGGTACTGTAAGCGGACTTATCTTGCAGACCTTTCCCTAATCTTGAAATGGCTGTGAAGAATTCTGCTAAAATGTGAAATCTGGTGGTTTTAAGTACTGGATAATGCCTGTGACAAGATTTCTGGCTATGCTAATGGGAATGTTTTATAAGCATATACTAAAAAAAACCCTTTGCAGTAGCTATTGCTACACAGTACTCAAGTGTAACTTGTATTCTGCTAAAATAGTAATTCATTTCAGTATTTGAAGTATGCTTGTGGCCCTGGATCGGTATTCTTTTGTATTAAATTACACTCAGCTACCACCTCTGATAAACTGCAATTAAGAAATGCAGAGGTATCCAGAGACTTTGTTCACTCATCTTTAAAGGGATGAAATGTTTTAGGCAAAAATCCACTGGTCTTGTGGGCAATTTCTTACTGGTTTTGCTCACCTAACTGGGTTTCTCAGCTCTGTGTGGACATCTCGGGTATGTCCTGCAATCTGGGGTTGGCTTGACATTCAGTCAACAGAAGTGATACCCAACTAGAAATAAAGGTTTTAGTAGGTCACCAGAGGGAGATCACCCCTTCAGGAAGCAGTGGACACGTACAAGGTGCAGTTCTATAAGCAAGAATTATTTCTGGGAAACAAGCTTGAGCCAAAACTTAATGGAACCTGCTTGTGCATGTGGATACATGCGTAAACGTTTGTGTGCTGGCTACAAACACAATCATCTATTGCTATAATGCACTTACTAGGGCTGGGAGTGAATATAAGGCTTCAGCTTGCTTGTAAACAAAGATTCAATTAATACAGCTTAAGAAATTCACCCTTCACCAACCAACTTATTTTTCCCCTGTCCTACACAAATTTCTACATCAATGGGAAGATATTTTCAAGGTACTGACCTTAGAGAAACAGAAAGAATCCTCTCCACTTCCATCCTTCGCTTTAAGACTTCCTTCACTTGGCCCTTCTCTGGACCCTGCTTTATCTTTTCACGCCCAATCAGGTATATGCACTTCGGAGTGAGGACAAGATCCCGCTTCACGCTCTGAAATACAAAATTGTCTGAAAATACATACCTAGGTGGAGATCACTAATGTGATGCTGTTCCAGAGATACAATGTACTGTGATTAGGGCAATACTGTTGTCTTTGGTTCAAGTGAAAAAATAACCTGATGCGATTAATCACATGACCTCAGAGTCAGATTGCACAGGACAGGAAAGTAGCTTTGTTTCCCATTTCCCAACTAATGTAGCTTTCTGCCCAGTAAATTCCGTAAAGCCTTCATCCTGGGACAGTAAGTTTGACAATGGCAATGTTCCGATCACAAGGGTGTAACTGCTTCCCTATGCATCTTTTTAGGTCAAAGACACGTTTTTCAAGCTGGTATCCCAGACACTATGACACTAACACGGTGGAGTTTCTGTTAAAGGACAGTAAAGACATCTGTAACTCCCTGGCAGAACTAATCATTAGCGCGTGTTACTCTTAAACCTACCTTAAACCGTCTGTCATATTTAGTTACGGTGTCTGCAAAATCAATCTTCTCCCGTTTGCCCACAAATTGGCGCAGCTCTGGATGGTCCTCCATGCCTATGTAATCTCCCACAAAATTCCTGTTAATGCTGTTCCGTCTTCTCTCTTTCTTGTTCAGCAATAAATCTGATGCTTAAATACCAAAAATAAACATTGATTTATAGCATTTACTTAGTTTTCTGAACTCCTGATCTGAAAGAGCTAACTGTTTCAAGGAGAACTTTTTGGGAAGAAATTGCTTCTAATATGGAAAAAACAGTGAAGCACTGCTACTAATCCTTTATGTAAGGATCCATGTAATTATTAAATCCATTCTTAATGAAATACACTGATGGCAAGCTCAACAGTTCTGATAAATCGGGAGCAATTCTGGAACTAAGGAATTTCTCACTCCTTGCTGGAAGTTAAAGATTAACTCTTCCAAACCCAGAATGTTGGTCATCACATAACCCAGGTCACACAAGCAACCTTAGGCATTAGTCCTTGGATTGATTTCTACCACCTACAGACCATCTAGGTCTTGTATAAATGTAGGAAGCTCTTCCTTTTTCACTTCCTGTGGAGCATCCCTGATCTCTGTCCTGCTCAGTCTGGCTTTGTTTTGAGAGCAGAACACTGGGTAGTCCAAGAAGTCCATGTATGCAGAGCAGCCAACCTCATCAGTGGTACCTTAGGGGTCCAACAATGTGCAGTCATTCCCAGACAGTCATCTGGAATGCAATGGTTTGCTCTACAGAGAACGAGAATAGTTCCTCCATCTCTTGTGGCACTCTTTCTGTTCCTGCAACCATGTGTCATCAGAAGTTGTGACCTACCTTCTTCTCTCATCTGTACGTATTTTTTCCTGGCCACATACTTCCTCCATGCCTTCTGGATGGCCCTGGCATACCCGTCGTATTTCCTCTCTCTCATCTCTTCTAACAAAAATAGCTGTACAAAGAGACAGTAGGGTGGGTCAAACATTTCACATGACAAGTTAAAAAAAAAAGCCAGATTTTACATTTGACAACTTTCCAGTGCATTTCACTCTAGATCCAAGCTGGTGCCTCTACCACAACTACGGGATCCGAGATCAGAATGTTACGGTAACCTTTTCTGGAAGAAATCTCTGATGCTTGAGTGGTTCTAGCTCTTACCAGTGTACCCATTAATCTTGATACCCAATGATGAAGGAAGGGGAATATGGATTCTCCCTGAAAGAGTCCACTGGTGCAACTCAAGGTTCTCCACTGGGCATCCATCCAGCCTCCATCTTCACATTTTCCAAAATTCCTATTTCTCTTGTCAGAATGTTACAATGTCTATGGGGATCTATGACCACAGATCTGCACTGTGGTCACATGCAACTTTCTTCCCTGTCTGATTTTCATACTCTCATGTCCATTGGCTCCATTCTTCCCCAGTAGTGAAGTTTGTCAGCTGGCTGCAGGATTAACACCTATGATCTTATATTTCAGTATGACATAGTAAGATTTTGGGGTCTAAAATGTTATCAGAATTCAAGAGGAAATGCTGATTTATCAAAACAGAAAAACAGAAATGGAAGCTGCATCCCCTTTTTTGAGAATTTCCCAGGTGCCACTAAAACATATGCAAACTTAATGCATTAGAACAACTTCGTAATCATTGTACGATACAGCGTATTTCACTATAGCCTTTTACATACTTTAGATTTAGTTAAGTATTTTCTTGCCTCATCAGAAACACAAGCATTTGGCTAACAATTATAGTACTAAATCAGTCCACTGCCATGACTGTCTATTATTATTTCCCTCTACTGTGTGTTAAATATTCATAAGGACTTTTCTTCTAGCTTTCAAGAGAGATAAAATTAGTAAAAAAAGGTATATCAAGAAGCAAACCTGGGCTTTAGGAGCCTTTGTTTGATTTGCTGCCCTAAACAATGCAAATCTAGAAAAATACCATTATTGATATTGATCTTAAAAAGGAAACTTGACTAATGCAAACCATTTCCGCAGAATCTCACTGGCTCTCGTACAGAGTTATTTATTCAGGTGTTTGAAGAAAATGTAAATAACGAAGCCTCCTTTCTGCCACTCATAAAACCTTATTTCACAGTTGGCAACCCTCCATCTATAGCAAAGTTGTTAAAAAAAAAAAATCTCTTCACAAACACACAAGCACTAGATAGGGTTTCAGCACACAGACGTGAGCGTTCTTGATGCAAACAGAGCCCACAGCTTCAGCAGGGGCATGATCTTGTGTATCTGAGGTTACAGTAACAATATTGATGCTGTCTCTCCTGAACACTCACCATTTACTTCTCTAACAGGAAGGCCAATTGCAAAATCTCTGATGACATCTACCTATTGATAGATGTTTTCATCTATCAATGAAAACACTGAGTTAAAATATGCTTCATAAGTTATAAAATAAAGTAACTGCATAAATTCTTTCCTAAAATATGTGTTATAAAGCCTCCCATCACACTCCTGAGCAAATCAAGTAATTTTCATCTGATTAAGCACAACAGGTGCTCTCTTTGGTGGTAGAAAGATGCATTTTCATTGATCGTCTAAAAGATTATTTTTCTCAAAAGTAATATAACCCTAGCCAATACTTTAGTAATGAGAGATGTTTGTCTTTAATACTGAGACACATGAATTGAGCTTTAGAACAGGACTGGCGGATGTTGCTTAAATTACTAATTCTGGTCCCTTGTAATTACAAGCAATTAAGTTGTCTGCATTAATTCAACTACATACTTCACCAGAATGTACTCACCACAACCCTATATTAACTTGAGGTCATCAGTAAAGGACTAAAAGTCACAACTGTAATGTCCTAAGAAGAGATATCAGACATCCACTAATGTCCAAGGCTATCACACCAACTTTGTAAGACAAAACTCCCCAATAATCTTAGGAAATAAATCGTGGCCTGTGCTACAGAGGAAGACAGTTAAAGTTCACACTTCCTCATAACTGGCTAAGTAGGATTAACGCTGTACTAGAATTTCCTGCTCTGCCAACACGCACCTAAGTATTCTAATAACTTACATCTTGAATGCTACATGCTTTATTACATAAACATGACTCTCAGATGGGAGGAATGTAAAGTCCCTGAGCAGAGATGATACTATCTTATCCTCATTATGGTAGAAACAACACAATTTCTATTACAACTCGGAGAAGTATTATCTTTTTCCCTTTAACAGAGATCTTCCGGTGTGATTGGGCACAGCAGTGTCATTGCCCGAATTACTGTTGCTGTGCAGAGCAAGAAGCATGTTTCTGGAAAAGAAAATGATAGTAATAGAAGTGTTCTACTTTTATTTTGACATGATTCTTGGTGCTTTACCTGCAGTTACCACCTAATGCTTAACTGCAAGGTATGCTATATAAACTAAGCCTAATTGCTTCTGATAAATAAGGAATACATGCTGCTGCGTAGAGCACAGTGTTTCCCTTGACAATTTTCCTGAATAGTGACGCAAGAAAACTTTTTCCCAACAGACTCTGTGCAGTTTAGCAGCCGCAGCAGCCTCGGGATGCTTCCTTAATGTCGTCTTTGAATGGGATTTCAAGCTGCAGTCATTCTGCAACATTGATTTGCTCAATGATGCATAACATATCCTTACTGTCACTGGGGGGCTATTCTACTTTCATCAGCAGTTCTTGTACTGAGGACCTATTTTCTTGGGCTAATGGTCTTACAATGTTTTCACATCATGATATCCCTTCAAATGACATAGATTCTCCAATGGAATGTCACCAGGTGCAGCCTGACACCAAAGCATCTACATATCCCATCTCCTCTTCTGGATGCATTTAACACTCCTCGTATTAGTGTCAAAATCACACAGGATCTTTACATACTGTGCCCGTCATAAAAGTGCCTAGAATACCTGTACAGCCTTGAGGCACCTGTGACAGACCTGCCCACCTTGACTTATATTCTTAGGTTTCTCCCACCTTATCATGCTCAACTTCTGAGTGGGCAGGCCTTTTATCTCAGCAAAACAGTTTCATATTTAAAGACTCATGTTCTGCCACACTTACAGACTCTGGAGCTTTGATGAAGACTTTGCACTTCCCAAGCTGGTATTGGTCAGGATCCATGTTGACTGACTGAAGCAGGTGGAGAACTCCTTGTTTCTCTTCTCCTTTCCAGGAAGGCCAGGTTGCTTTGGTTAGAATGGCATACCTTAAACACCAGAGAGAAAAGATTAAAACCTGACATCAAACAGCAGCAGCAGAATACCACTGATTCTTAGTCAGTATTACCCTGGGCGGGGAGGGCTGACAATTTCGGCAAGGACTTAGAGACACTATTAAGATGTTACTTGTTTAGCAAGACCAAACAACTGCACTGAGAAGGGCAACAGCATCCAGGAGTCTCCCATTTCCAGATGCTAAGTTATTGTTTGTAACTGCAGTAGTTAATTCCAGAAAGTTCTGCTGTGATCGCTTTAAGTCCAGGGCAAGGTTATTTGATAGCAATGATTTATGGTCCAGATTTAAGTACCTACACCCTTGGTATTCTAGATTCATTCCCAAACACGTGGCCAATTTCCCATTCAAGCCTTCTCTTTCTGTGTTATTCTTACAAAGGCCTTTCATATTTCTAAGCAAGTGGCCAGCTGATGCTCCTAAACCCACCTGTTCAACAGCTGGTAGCCATTCTTGGCTTTGTCCCAGAAAGCCTTTGGCTTGGCCTCTAGTACAAGAGGGAAGATACAGGGATGTTGGCCCTACCTGGAGGTGACACTGGGAACTGACCACACAAAGGGCTAGGAAGGAGGCAGGGAAGTGCTGTAATAACATGTCTTTGACAGAAAGAGGTGAGTAGTCTTCTGTCTCACCGTATTCCCTTTAAGCCTTGAAAATGAGGTGGATGCCAGGCTGCAGCCCCTTTTAAACCATCCACTTTTTCAGGCTTAACTTGGGCTTTTGGAACTGCCAGGCTGGAGTTACAAAGCTACCTTGTTCCACTGCCCACCAAGGAGCACTGATGGGCCTCAGCGTGTCTATGGATGAGTAACTTCTCTAGCAGCAGCTATTTGGACTGGTTTAACAATGATACTGGAGAAAAGCTAAATATATTGTGACAAATTTCTCCCCCAAATCCTTTATATTCTTTACTCTTAACAATTTTTTTAATCCCTTAAGAGTACTTGTGTTACATAAACTAAATCATGCTTATTAGTAAAACTATTCAACTAACAAAAAAAGTGATGAAGTATGAAGTTCAGTTTGTTGTAATTCTCAAGTTCTTGTTTCTTAAGATTTAGGCAACTCTAATCAAATGCTCTCAAAAATCAGAAGGAGTTGTTAGAAAATTCATTAAGGGAATGTTCGTTACTCATTCTTGTCATAGCTAAAATGTTATCCAGCCAGGAAGCAGAAACACTGTCATGCAACTTAAATAACAATCCCACACAAAGAAAAACAGCGAACGGTTAAAAAGGAATGTAGCACAAAACCCAAACACCTCTGAATAGCAAGTAGATGAAAAGAGAAAGCTAACTGATGAATAATTCAGTAGGGTCTACTGATGTTATCATGTTCACAGCTATTATTAGTTTAAAAATGGTCAGGTACTATGCACGATGGTGTTACAAAGTAGCTCCTGTACCATCTTAAATATAGAAGTATATTATACATAAGCTGTTTTCAGATGTGTACACTTACATATTTATGTAATTTCAGTATTATGGGATAAAGAGATGCAACATAGCAAGGAGTTGTAAGCTCAAGTAACTCCCAGCTTATTTAATTAACAGCCTCTTTTGCAGGTTCATCATGTACTGTCAACAGTATAGCTGTATAGGTGGGCCTAAGCAAGTCTGAATTTAAAGGAGCTGATGTTAATAAAGGCATTTGAAACTGCTACCTTCCACACAACAGAATTTTACACTCTATTTCAGCATGTTACAAATTCTTTCCTACATCTCCTGAGCCGTAAAGTAGGGCACAGGGAAAACATGACTGCAGACCTTTTAATGTAAGTAAAGCTCTCGCGTACAAACTAAGAATACATTTGAAATTCTCCTTTTTCATAAGCTGTAATTCACTTTATACGTTTTACTGATATGACAGGTCTACAGGGCAGAAGAAACAGGTTCTTCTACAACATGCACCAATTAAGCACTTCACGATTTTATAATGTGACAATTCTATCATTGTTCAGTGCTGTTTAGAAATGGCACTTTCCTCTAATGTACTTGTGCATGCTTCCCATTAAACTGGTCACGTCAATATCCATGTATCTACTTTTTTCCAGCTTGTGCAATTTGATCTTACAGAGTATTTCAGCACAAGCACTAAGTATGTTGCTAAAATGCCTCTGAAACAATTTCAAATCCTGACTGGCTCCCCTCAATTATCTCTTAGAAATTCACAGTAAGCAGTTAGGTCTCATGTCTAAATATGGGAGTATGGAGTTCAGTTTTCAGACTGGTTATGCTTTGAAACACATAGGCCTTTTCAGTGACTGTGGCTTTTTGCATGCAAATGTAAATTTTGAACATAAAAGTCTATTCAGCCCAGAAATCTCCACTTATATGGAGCTGCCAAGGAACTCCCAATGAAAACAAGTGTAGAAGCATGCATTTCCTCTCCATCCCATGCCTCAGCCCACTTTTACTCACGCTGACTCAAGGTGTCAGAACAGAGCTTGTTCTGGATGCTAGGGAACTGTGAATGGAAAGGTTGCAGGAGGAGTTTTATTCATAACAAAATGTTAAATTTTACAAGACTAACTTGAACAAACAGATTAATTCCATAAGGAATGGTTTCAGTTGCCTGTGGATCTCTACATATAAAGTGATGTATAGACATCTATTCACCTTCCAGAAGTACCACATAGCTCTCCTTTGTGCAGACCTCTCAGGCAGATTTTGAGACCCGCACAGCCCTCACAATCAGTGTTCAACAACTGTGGAGGCTAGTCTTAATATACATTATTAATCTGATGTTTTGTCTTGGCAACAGTCTGTGTTAAGTAATGCAATCTGAAGCATATTCATGTTCATATGTCTGGGCTTGAAGATCATGAAGAAAAAGGGGTTTAGAATTGTTCCATAATTAAAATTGAGTCCATACTTTTAAGATATTTTAGGTTTGTCTACTACTAGGTGATTACAACATTCTCTGTATTATCATGAAGTATTATCAGTGGCTTTGTTCTTTGCTGTCTGATTAACTCTACTCCATTCCTTGCAACAACAGATTGGGCTTTTTTGTTTTATGTTCTCCAATGTAACGCAAAGACTTCCAACAAAAGCTCATTTGTCATGTAATGCCCCAGTTTGGGGCTTTATTAGCTGTATGTCTCAATTTTCTAAAAAATAGAAGCTGAATGTTGTATAAATCTTGAAATTGCTCTTATTTAAGAGGATTTCATTAGCTAGTGGAGATAATTGATCATCTTAACAGCTGGTCCTAAGACACTGAAAGAAGGATTGGTCTTACATAGCTGTGACTTGCTTTCATTCAGGGAGCAGCTGCAGTGGTTTGAGTTGTAACCATTCCCAGCTGTTTTAACACCAGTGGAAGGATATAACCAGCAATTTAAGCTAAGGTTACTCTTTACATTTGAATATCAGGCATGTATTTCTTTACCTATCGTCTGTCATTGGGAAAGAAGAGTTGGGAGAATCAAAAGCTAGCAGCTAGACACTCAGATTCCAGGCTCTGCAGCTCGTAACTCTAAGTTCCCTTGACTCTTTCTAACTTTGAGGAAGCCTCTCATCGCACTACAAAAAGAAATGAGGTCTTAAGCAAGTCTACAGAAAAATGAAAAGACTTTCAAAGACACAAAGACAGTCTTAGAGACTTTCAAATCTCTGTGTAACCTAGATCATGAGCAAGGTAAATAGGGAAAAAGGAAAGGCTAAGTGGGAAAGGAGAAGTTCTCACAACTTGCAACTTGTTCTTGTTCTCATCATGTAAACAACTGTGCTGTAATACTTCAAAATGAGTATTACCCTACCTCTGCAAAAACTTCTTGAAAACCCGCCTGTAGGCATAACCAGCTCTTCTTACGCGAATGTTTTCTTTCAGACCCAAGTATTCCACTTGATGTTTTACCCTGTGGACAAAAGCAATGCAAGGTTTACAATTAATTTTATTTCCGAATAATTGTGGATTGAGGTATTCTTAAAAGTCTGTCTCATGTTTGAAGACTGCTGACTTTGAATCTATTCCTGCACACTCCCATACACACTGCATGGGAGGGCAAATATTCAAGGCAGGTAGACTGCATTACTGAAAAATATGTAGCAAGTTTACCCTTAGTGTTTTTTCTGAGTTTAACTTCCCATCTTCTAACTAATTTATGTATAATTTCTTAACTATTAGTACCCTTAAAAGGCCAAACAACTACTACCTCCACAACTATATAGCTGATATCCAAGGAAGTGGAAAAATTGGTTTGTGTTCTTTTATTGGGGGGTTTCACCTATGTTTTACATAGTTCAAACATCAACTGTAGGTTGTTCTGGGGAAAGGACCAAATCTGATGGCCGAGAAAAACACCAGATGCCACATGTTCATTACACAAAGAATCAGAAAGAAGCAAGCCAGGCCAGTATAGTCATGAAAAGCTAGGATTCCTCCTAATTTTACCATCCTGCAAAGGAAGGACTTGAGAATAGGCACAAGACTGGCCGAAGCGTGCCTGGTGCGCTTGTTCATGGCATACCTTAATTACAAACAAAATCTGAGCTGGTACCAGTCCTAAAGAAAGTGTTACTAGCTGTGGAGGGACTCTTGCCACACGTGTGAACTGAAACATCATTATCCCCACACCATTACAGTTCCCTCATACTAAACACATTCATTTAGGTTCTAAACAGGGAACAAATATGCCCCCATGAATCTCAACGCAGAAAAACAGCAAAAGAAAGAAGCTTCCTTCTGGCACCTTTTCTTCTTTCTGGAGCTGTAGTATGTTATTTAGTGTTCCTTCTTACATATCTTGCTAGTCTACTATTTAATGCTTGGAGACTTGATTTGAAGAATTTCAGTTCTCTTCCTTAACAATGTATACCTCTTGCAATTTTACTCTGCATTTCCTTAATTTCCTCATCTAGGTCATGTGGCTGGAAGCAGTGATGTCAGTTTTTAACTCTGAAATGTGGTGTTCAGGGGCGTCTGCTGCTGTTTTTTTATACAGCAAATTACAGAAGCTTTAGCTTTCAGTCAGAAATATAAGAGTTGTTAAGATTTTAGTCTTACTAGTTTCACACACAGTATATAAAAGAGCATTTCTTTACATATAAGAAAAAAAGTGAGCCTGTTAAGGAGGCATTTGATTTTGTTTTTTATTTACTAGATTTCTGATTTTACAGAAGATTTTTCGAATCCTGAAGAACTCTCAGATGTTATTTCTCTAGCTATTTTGAAATGTTAAATTTCAATATAAAGTGTATTGCCCATTGAGGTTTTTTCCTTTTTTTTGGTTAAGACATTCTTTTCACATGACTCATAGTATAAAGGGGAAAAAACTTTTGAAATCTCATGCTACGAATGACAAAAGCCCTTCAGTTACTTCTTCTTTTTAAAGACCACTTTTGAGAGGTATTTTACTGAACGATGAATGATACTGCTATTTTAGCTTATAATAAAGAATTTTGCAGATTTTAATCTTGCTGTGTTCAAGGAATAAAGTATATTTTGCTCCCACTCCAAGAATGCTGGTACAGTAGAAAGTTGGTGGACAAAAATACATTTTCCTGTTTATAGCTTTCCCTCCTATTCACATCTGGAATAATGCACTGGAGCAACAGTATTACTCCCATTTTCTTACTGTCCTGCCAGTATTAAGAGTCCAGCAACAGAGAATTTGAGACATTTTTCTGGTTTTCCTTTTCTTTCTGAGAAAAGGCACACTGAAAATCTCCCTCCAGGCATCAACCTCAAGCAGGTCAGGGTCTGGGAATTCAGCTAATGCAGCAATTTTGAATACAAGTCCAAGTGGCTGTGCCAGGACCTGAACAAAAACACGTTTCAAGAACTCCCTAATTTTTTTAATAACTACGGTATTACACAAGGTTTAGATATTACCCAAGGCCTATGTTTCAGTGCTAAATATTCTGGAATTATTCAACAGCAGTACAAAGCTGGAGTGTCATGGCTTCTGTGCGCATGAAATGAGAGAGGCTTTGTGAAGGTTTTTTTTCTTCCTTTTTCAGTAACATTTTCATTGTCTAGTGACTATTAATTATGCTATTAATAAGCAGATTAGATATATTTCTCCCACCACATTACTATGGCAGCATATGTAAGATACAGAATTACATGATCACAGAAGAAAACAAAATAACCCTAAACCGACATTCAGTGAAGTGTCACATAAACTCAGTTATGTTTTTTATTTCCCTCAACACAGAACTTTCTCACAGTAAAATCATGAAAAAATAAGTTTCAGTTGTCAGACACGTACAAATTTCTCTTCTCCAGAGACGTCACTAACTGCTACAGCATCTGTATCCTACGTGAGGTCCTAGGATAATATATGGGAAATCATAGTTTGAAATGGGAGAGAATGTTAGGGTTTTTAAACGGGGGTGAAGGATGACCATTATACAAACTACTCCCATTTATGTCTGAGTTGGATAGTATACAATCCTTTGTATCTCACTTGTTATCAGTAGCTTCTGCATTTTCTAAAAATCATCCTCATTATGGGCAAAGAAGAAGAAAGCTTGCCCATTTTTGCTCCAAAAAGGGTTCCCTGAGAGCTGGCTTTTTCTCAGGACCAGGAGTTTGTTTGTTCGGTTGGTTGGTTTCCTAGCAACACCTTCCACAATAACAGGCCTGTTTTCCCATATGTATACGATTGATTTTAAAAGCCCCTCAACTTATAAGTTTTAGACCTACTTTTTCCAGGATCACTTAGTTTCCTCCTGTGGACCCCAAAATGTGGTCCATTTGGTGGAAAGTGGAAAATTAAGTGCTGTATAGTAGGATCTCCAGGGGTGGAAAAGCTAGAGAAAGCAGGTCTACATTTTACTGCCAAGACCTAAATGACACTTTCAAGTGCAGTCCTAATTATGGCTTCTGTAAGTGCTCTACATCTGCATGTAATCGTGCTAGTCTGCATGCCAAATGGAAGGAAGTAAATTCTGGAGTGGTATTGATATGGTCAGGAATGCTTTTTATCGGACTTTGCAAGTTGTTTCACTGTGATGAATAAAACCGCTTGCTTTATCAGCGCTTTTACCAATACCAAAAGTACTTGGTATATAATAATAAACATTACTATCTGTATTAGGACCTCATACTGACCACCTCGTTGCAAAAAAGAAGAGTATCTTTTTTCAGATAATATGAAGATGCTATAACGCGTCATGAAGTTAAAGACGCCTTAAAACAGACGCGATAAACCAAACCAATTATCTAGACATCTCTTTAAAGTCTGTATAACCACCTGATATTGTATTTTAGTGACCTATTTTTAAAGAGCTGGCTAATGAAATTTAAAAGTCAAGTAGTAAAAAAGGAACCTTCTACGTTCTTGGCTACAGACTTTTTGGTAAGTTCGATACAATAAAAGCAGATACAGACATCCTGCTGGCTTGTTAGCTACCTGACAGAAGCTGTTTTCAAAGCATACAGCCAAAGTTAGGATTGATGTATAATGCATTTGGTATCCAAATTCTACATGGAAAGCTGAGTCTTTAATATACCAATTGTGTTACTGTTATGCAATTGTTGATTATTCATAACTGATAAGAGAAATCTAAGACTTGTATACACTAACCGCTGATTTAGACCAAATGACCACAGCTTATCTTCAAAGTTTAGGAGAGGTCATGCCAGATTTCATTTCTAAAGGTTTTAGAGTATCTAGTTCTGTTTGTCTGTAGGCTGTATAATTAACAAATTATGATTTTTTTGGTGGCTTTTTTTACTATTAATACCATTTCTCATCACATACTCTGCTTTTCCATACCTGCTCTCCTCCCAGTCTCGAGACTTCTTTGTTTCATTCGGTTTGATGCAACGGATGTAATGGGGTGTACACTTCATCAGGGTCCCAACAAGGTCATTTGCTTGTTTCTGTAAAATTGAGGGAAAACAATAGGATGTGAGCTGAACAGGGTAAATCCTGTGAGAGAATTCTCAGAATTATCAACCATCTACTGATGATTCAAGTTGACAGGATCCAGTTGACTTTGGTCTTTCTCCAGAACAACCAAAATGTCTTGGGATAATATGTAGCTCATGAAAAATGTATGAGTAAATAGAAGGCACTGCTATCTCCAGCTATATGATACATCTAAACTATTATATAAAAGATACGGAGTGACAAGGAATGCATCAGGTGAATTTGACTGTCAGGGTGAAGTATGAGGAAAGAGGTTGATAAAATATCGCTTTCCAAAGTCTGCAAGTGTGTAATGTTAAGTGTGTATTTTACAAAGAGGCTCAAAAAAGATGCTCGCCTTCTAACACTTGCTGCCTTATTCAATGCACATTACGGTCAGTGGAAAGCCTTCTGTTGACTTCAGTAGGCCTGGATCAGGCCCCACTGCATTTCTGCACTATAAAGAGACCAGCTATCTCTAGTTAATTGTAGGACATCAAGTGGCTGAGTGAAGGGGCTCATTCATTGTGCACATGCAAGTACTATTATCATGATCATCAACTGCTTGTTTGGAAAATTCACTGCTGTAAAATGCAGCTGAATAAAAACATCTAAGGAACAGTGATGCTGGGCAAACATGATTGTAACAGCTGAAACAATGCATCACTTTGCAATCAAGATACTCCTGATGTCTATCTTTAAAAGTGTATGGAGAAGAAAAACCAGCAAAGACTACTTTTTTTTTTCTTATTTAAGTATCCACACACCCCCATATATGCACACACTTAACACAGCAAAACTAGACATACTTTGATTTTACTGCCTGCAGTGGTAGGACGGCCCTTCTTGTCCACTTGAAGGTTTTCAGGAAACAGAGCCTTTATAAAAGGCCTAGGAAAGAATTAATAATATAGTGTTGGCACAGAAAGACAATTCAATGCACGAATGTCAAGGAATATGCTGTAGTTGTTGATAGTTGAGAGCAGAATATAAATAGCTATTTCTATTAATCTGGACTTACATCAAATCTATTTTAAAATTATTATTTTCCATGAGCTGGATTCCTCATAGAAACTCCTTGCTACTTTAGTGAGCCTCGGAAGACATGATACCAGACTTCTAGACTCGAAGAAACATGTACTTCTTAAAAACTAAGCATCATTTAATTAAAATACACAACAAAAAAATGATACTTTATCTGTTAAAACAGTGCCTGTTCTGAAAGAATGCCAAATTAGCGATAGCCTTGTTTGAGGCCAAGACAAATAGCTGTCGTTAATAATTTGGTTCTGACACTGCAGCACCTTATTTATTCAGATTTGCAGCAAAGGAAGGTCAATATAATGCAAGTGACACTGTTCTACTGCAGTGATGTTTTAGTTCCGTTTTTATACAAAGAAGTTCACAAGTTGTGAAGTAGAGAAGGCAGGCCCTCTGTATCCATCTGAACTAACACATTATTCCTAGCTTTAAGCAAGTTTTGCTTACGTACACATCACTGCTCTGCATGAGTTCAATCAAGTCCATGAAAAGAACATCCCGATTTCTCTCGCAGAATCCATCCATATCATAAGATACCTGGGCCAAGGTGGAAATCGATTGTTTGTGGTAAGTTGAGAACCCAATAATTAAAGAAAATTTAAATTCTGTCCTCATCAGTAGCTGTTCTGCACTTTTTGGTTAGTCTGGTATAACTTAAAGATACAATGATCGCTAAATCCTGGCATATATTAGTTAACTCTTTCACAACAAACATAAAGGAATTTCATCCATATATTTAAATCCAGTGACAAAGAGCTCTGTTATAGAGCTAGTGAATGGAATACAACACAAGTGAATATAACACTGAATTTTACTCCAGAAAAAGTTTTGCATAATAAGGGTTTACTGTTATTAACTATAACAGCAGGAAATCCTGAATAGTCTGAGACATATACCCAAAGAAGATACACTATTTTCCCAGTTTTATTGGTATATCATCACCTAAGTATCACTTTCACATCTGAAATTCTTTAAATTTACTGCTACAATAACCAGCAATTTAGAGTAAAATTAATAAAAGACTAAGGGCATTTATTTATTACATTTAATATTAAGTTCTGGTTAGTATCTTTGATAGCAGCAAGGCCCAGATGCATCTCTCCTAAGTAAGGGACGTATGTTAGGGCATATATGTTCTAAGCTCCCTACATGGTGAAAGGATGAGACTGTCTCCTGAGATAATCTTGCTATTTAAAATCAAAACTGCCCTCTACAGGGCTTCCCCCTTCCTTTCATTATTGTTTATTTTCTTTCTAAATTCATTACGCAGAATTCAGTGATGACTTTTAACATCACCTTTCCAGCATAATGATGAATGATAAATCCCTGGTTCCAGCTGTTGAAATGTTCATGAGTCCCGATCTGCATCTGAAGTTTTTGAAGCAGTGTTTGGTCAGCTCCTTCTCCCACTGCATGCATTGTGGCGCACACATCATCTAAAATGCTCATAATCCCTGGGGGATTCTAATGCATTAGAGAAGAATAACAAAAACAGCAAAAGAAGTGAGGAAAAAATTATCATTAAGCCAGTTTTTTCCCCCTCAAACAGAAAATTATCTTTGCTACAAAAACACAAGAGTAAAGTCACAGCAGGAAGAATTCCCCCCCAATCAGTAGAGTTCACAGTAGAGATCAATTTGTACACAAGCAGATAGTTTAAGGCAAGATGCCAGTTCGTGTAATCATAGCGACAGTGGGAAATGATGGGGAAAACAATGACTGCTGTTTAAACAAAACCAAAACAAAAACCCCAAAACACCTAACACTTTTTAGTTTTTAATTCTTTCACAAAGCAATCTTCATTCTCATTCCACCAAAAAATAAACCCATGTCTGAGGGTAAATATTTAAACCTCACATGCTGTAGTTTGACAAATTTAGAGCTAAATATCTAAGATTGTGACAGAAATCCTATCATCTTCCTAGTTATCCTGATACAGATAGAGATGGGCAAAAACTGTTGTGTGTTTAAGCACAAGTCACTGTAGTACTTGAACCACTGTTAAAATTATCTGGCCTATATGAGAACAAAGAATTAGCTGAAAAACAACGTACTTCTGTCCTAATGGACAACTCAACATTTCTTATCACACCAAATCAGAACATAGAGAAACTTTTTCATGAAGCAGACTTTAAACTGCAGAACATGCTGTGGAGCAAAGACACAAAATTTCTCTCATCTACAACACTTCCTAATACTTCCTCTTCACTTGTTTCTGCTTCATTTGTGACAGTACCTCAAAGGAAGCTGGTATTGTAGCCTCCCCAAACTGAAATACATCTCCCAGGGACACTTTCTTGACGTACAGTAGAATATGTCATGAGGTTCATGTCAAATTTAGGTGGAAAAAAAATTGTAATTTCCATGATTATATTTTCTAGTCACAGATCAATCATACTATCTTATGGTTCTCTTTTTGGTCAAGATCTTAGATAACATATATCTTAGATGCCATAGACCTTCGAGGTCTTGTAAGACATCTTATGTAAGAGTTATATATAGGCTTAGTATGACTCAGTAACTGAAAAACAGTATTTGCATTTTTCCTATGAACATTCTTGACAGCAAAGCAGTTGCCCAAATATTTTATAGAAAAATCTTGTTGTTTTTTTTCCATCTGTTTGTTCTAAATACTTACTTACCACTTTGTTCTCTATAAGGTCACACACTATTTTGTTGTTAAAGTAATCTATTGGTGTCCACCTAATTCCTTCTTGCACATATTCTTCCTGTTAAGTAAAAAGAAAGATGTGAATATTCCTTTGCACCATGGATGTAGCACTAGGTTTACAATGCACTACATGTACACAAACTCTGCACTACTCATGTTCAGAAAGACTTGTCAAATGTATGATTGGGGGAGGTGGGAGAAATGACCCTAGTGATAGTTAACTCCAGCTCTCTGCTACTTAAGAGATGAAACCAAATCCTTCTCTGTTCTCCCCACGCACTTCTGTCATTCATAGCCTGTGAGAAGTTACTGAGAAGAGCAGGAATATTTCATCAGTCCATTTACTGTCACAGCACTTGGCAAAGAGTAACAAAGTGACTTCTATGGCATCTTGACTGCACCTAAGCAACCATATCCTGATCTATTTTAAAAATTAAGATTGTGACCGGCATATCAAGGATCAGACCCACAAATCAACACATTTAGAAATGCACAGGAAATAGAAACACAGCTCTACTTTTTATTTCTGTATGCAATTACTGTAACCATAAAGACATCTCAAGACTAACTGGGGAAAAAATTCATACTGAAATTTGATTAAATTGACCCACTCAGTTGCATACGTGAGTTCGGCTAGACACTTAGCAAGTCATCTGTGTGCTCAACTGCCATGATCAGTTACTTTTACACAAAGGCAATTGTGTATGTGCACTCTTGAAAACATTGCCCTAAAGTTGGTGCCAGGCCTGAGCTCATACTGTACACAATGCTTCCGTCTCAGCTGCATTCTGTCTGCTCTCCCATGCAGAAGCTCACATTCATGTAAAGTGAGATTCTGCAGTAAGACTGTGAGCAGAGAACCACAAATACTTCCAGAAATATTTTTGCATTTGTCTCAGTAATCTATTTTATTCATCTCCATATTAAAAAAAAAAAAAGGAGGGGGGTGTGGAGGAAATGTAGAAAAGTATCCCAATTTAACTGTGCGTCACGTCCAATGAAAGCACAGGGATGGAACCAAGCTGCAGTTTTCCATTTCTGCCAATGAGTCAGAATATGCAGCAAGTCTGGGCAGAGTCGCATGACTGTATGAGTACACTGTTTGATGGACTCACTTATGTACCACTGTATCAGAATAAATGTATGTAGCTGATGTGGTTTTACTGTTTTGAGGTTAGCCAACAACAAAGGTCATTTTTTCTTTTTTGTCTTGCTTAACAAGGCAAATTTTATCATTTGCAGTTGACGAAACCTCTATTTTGAAACTGAAATAGCAATAGCTCATTTATGAACTAAAAAAATAATAAATGTCTGGTTACCTGTTCTGCCTTCAGTGTCAGTTCAATAAATATCTGCTGTAGTTTTTCATTAACGAAGTTGATGCAGAACTGTTCAAAACCATTTTTCTATAGAAAAGGAACAATTTAAAAATTAGTCTCATGCTTTATATACAACAATTCTTAGTTCTTATGCTGGCAATAAGCTTCAAAGAAACGCTGTCAATGATGGATGGATTGTGTAATCTCAGATCTTTGTTTAAGATCAATGACCTAGTTTCTTTGAAGTTTCTTCAATACTTTGTGTTTATTAAGTGAGACACTACCAGGGAGAATTCGATGTCCAAGAAGCTGGTTTGAGGATTTTTTTTGCTTTTATTCTGGCCATGGGATTCGGGGTTTTTTTCCTGTTTTGGATTTCTTCCCCTCTAAATAACAAAAAACTCTCCCAGGTCAGATGAGCTCAAACCCTGAGTATTACATTGCCTTACCTGGAATATTTCAAAGCCATAAATATCGAGGACACCAATGTTATATTCTTCATGGTCCTTCTCCATAGCTTTATTAATAGACTATTAAAACAGAAACAAAATGTAAAACAAAGTATAGTCTACACATTTAAAAAGATATATTCACATCCTTAAATCTTAATGTAAAATACTTGGTTTCTTCAAAAAGAACATATTTGAATGGAATACAAATATATGTAATAGGGTATTTTACTTTCATTTTTTAATAAAGTGTTATTAACAGCTAGGAAATGAACAGCATACTATCCTGTTTTCTAGGTTAGTAAGCCTTTGGATCTACTGTTTGTAAAAAAATGGTGTAACTGGCTCAGTTAAAGAAAAGGAGCCAACAAATAAAGAACAGCTTTAAGTCTGATATTTGATGCATTTTGCAGATGGTGCCATGAACCTTTTCACCTATTCCTGTATTACCCTACTTTGCAGTGTCAGCACTGGTACAGCCACATAGTGGGAACTACAGAGCGGTCATGATGAAGGAGACTTGTGAGGCACTAGCAGTGCCACCACAGAGGAGACTTCTGCTCCATCTAGCCAGCATCTGTGGCCAAAGGTAAGGTTTCTACCCCACCAATCCAGCTGAGGGTCTCATTCTGAACGGAGTACTTCAGCATGGAGAATGGAATTTGACCTTGTGCTCAAATGCCACAACATTGGGATGGTAAAGGGGTTCTTGGCAGGAGGGTGGGGTAGAAGAGCAGGGGACCATAACCCACTAATTCTGCTCATCTGAAAATGCTCAACTATGTAGGAGAAAACAAGACTCAGAGAAGTATGGATGCTGACAGGAAGGAGATGTCAGAATATCACATTGGGCAGTTGTGGCAGGAGACTGAGCAAATACAGTGCTGAAAGCACAGCTCATTTGCTTCAAAGAAGGTGTCGCATTTGTCATATGATCAGTACCTTCTATTTGCTGTCTGTGGTCATGTGCTCAGTGCTGCTGCTAAGGTTTAGGCATACTGGGTAGAGAAAGACGGACAAGGAACTGCAAGGAACATTCCTAGTGTACTTGTTTTGATACTTCAGTAGAATCAAGCAAATCCAACTTACATCCACCAAGTAATCAAATACACGAGAATGAAGGGCCTTGGCCAGTGCATCCCTGGTGTAGCAGGCTTGTTCCACATTTAGCGTTACATTAATGGACTCAGATTTGCCTCCCCACTTGCTGTCCATCTGTCTGCTGGTCAGTTTTTCCTTTAGGCGGTCCTGGTTAATTCCCAGGAGAAAAGCAGGGAAAGCTAAAACTGCAAGAAAGATCAGGGTCGCAGGATTATGACTTACAGACTGAACCAATACAGAATGAAGGAAAAAACTTAGCTGTATCTCTAATAACAATCAGCAGGGCATGCAGCTCAAAAAGATGAGAGATTTATGTCTTTAGAAGTTCCCTGAACTCCCCAAGGACATTTTCAACTCTTTATTTTACTTCAAGGCGGTTTATCTTAATTGAAATCCATGTAAGTAGCTATTTCTGTACCTTCAGTCCTTCAAGCATGTAAGCTGGCTTAGGTCATAATTTTGAACTACATGGTTTAAACAAATCACTCTTGGAAGAGATAGAAATAAAATATAGAGCTCACACATTAAATAAAATTTATACCATTGAAAATACTTTGTAAAAACATGAAATGTTTAAAATATAGTATTCTTTCCCTTTCTTCTTCTTAGTTAGGATATTGCAAAAAGTTTTCAACTGCCTTGCCATTTATTTGGTTTTAGGTTTTTTTGGTACCTTATTCTGGAAGTACTTTGCAAATTCCGGCTTCCCTTGTTTAAAAGTAAAGTAGAAAAATACATCTGTACAGTAAACAGCCAAAAATCTAGTATTCTTTGCATTCTTAGCACATGGTACAGATGTTAGCTGCAGGTGTCACACACCTTAAGGAATGGAAAAAGAGAAACGGCTTGAAAGCATAGGGAAATAGCTCCCAAGGGCTCCTCTTGGAGTTGATACTGCACGTCTGCTAAATCATATAATCCTCTAACAGTTTACTCCATGTTCCATTGCTTTCAGATCTACTTTACTCGTGTGAGGACGTAAGGCAGCAGCCACTTGTGCTTTATACATCTGTAACATCACACCATGACTTTGCTAAACCCTTCAGTACATTAATCCAAAACTATTTTTAGAAGTGCAAATAACCACCAGCTTTCTGAAATCTGATTTACTGCCATCAGCAAGCTGATTAAATTTACCCTAGGGTACTAGGAACTACACAACTAACGAAGTTGAGTCACTAGCAACATCTCTGGTAACCTACTGAGAACTCAGGTTGAAGAGCACATGAAAAGGTCAAACATCATATGCTTTAAAATGGAAAAGAAAGTAGGTAATTACAGACCAAATATGCTCACATATACCATAAAGACACAAGAATAAGTATTTAGCCAATACTATTGTAAGAATTTATGAAGATAATATGATGGTAGGAACCACCATGCACACCTCAGAAACTCTTCCTTCACAGTGCTAAATAATTTACCGTAAAGGAAGAATACCTGGGCATGACTTGATATTCTTAAGATGCCTAATTATCTTCTCTCGTTAGGGACCATAGAGTTACCATCTAGAGATTACTATAAAGCAGGATATGCATGTAACTGAAAAAAATATCCTCAAAGAGTAATCAATGGCATTCTGTGGAGTAATTTTAAATACAATCTGCGAAGAAAACCTGAAAAAGACTAGGTTCATTTCATCGGTTTTCAGAAAGTGTAAAACAAATCTTTCAATACAATGCAAGTGTAAAGAGGGATGGTTTAAATTGTTTTCCACACCCAGGAGAGAACAAGTAGTATGTGGCATAATTTACAACGTAGAAGATTCAGATGAAATAACAAGAACGTTTTCTCCAACCATTAACATAATCAAGCACTGTAACAGATAGTTGAGTAATCACTTGCAGTTTTAGAGAAGTATTTGCCTAAATGTCTGTCAAGACTAGTCTGCATAGATTTGATTCTGACTCAGAGTAAGAGACTAGAGTTTTTCCTGTCTTGAAGAATGGCCTTTGCATATTTTTCTGCAATTGGCTATATAAGAACAACACTATTGACCAAATTCTTAAACTTTTTATTTTTTCAGACTCACACAAAGCATGACTCATCAGTGGTCTTTCATTGTGTCTTATCCTTCATGGCTATCCAGGCTATAACCACTTTACTATTTAGTTGGCTAGGACAAACACTGAACTGAGGGGAGGGATTAATAGAAAGAGAAATGAACTCAACTTTCAACTTCATAATGCGGAAATTGTACTAGACATTGCTATTTCTTCTCTGGCTGCTTTAAAATGCAGTATGTTTATGAATAAGTTCTCTATTTGTTCTATGTGATAATTTTTTCAAGGTATTATTCACACACAACTTCTGTATTTGTATCCCAGTGAGCAAGAGAAATATGGTGTACACTGCTCATCACAGAAATACATTCACATTTACCCACTTATTTTGAACTCATGCCCTTTCAGTTTGTTACTTTTTGATGCAACACACTCTGCATCTATCTCGTCTGGCTATTACATGTCTGGATTTCATTGAAAAATTCACTACTGTGATTTAAAGCACAGTAGCTCACTTGGAATTGTAAGGCATATAAAAAAATCCTATGCTTTTCTTTAGGCTCACTTACTAGTCTCTCAAATTAAGAAATTATGGTTAGAAATTAGTCATTTTTATTTCCCAATGTCTTGAAACAAATACCAGGAGACTACTAATACAGTTGAGTGGAAAGCTGACTGCACAAGATACTTTATTCGTATTTAACTTACCTAAAACTAAACAAATGTAGTTTTCCTAAACATAAGGACCATAATGAAATAAGAGTTGAGAGAACAGATGGATATGTATAAGCTACTACATATGTTGTGGTTATCCACTCTGTCCTTAAAACTATCAAGGCAGTATAAAATCAACATTAGATGCAAGGTATAAATCATGACAAAAGTATTTAAAACTCAAGATCCATTAATCTTTCAACATCTTGCTGACGTGGGCCTAGCTGATATAAAACAGCAGCAAGAGGTAAAGGATGCAAGGAGAGTGCATTGTGGATAAGGAAATACGGAGGAAATAGTTACACAGTAGATGTACCTAATAATGAGGTATGGGTTGAGAAATCTGAGACAGGGGACATAACTGTAGTATCTAAATTCTGAATTTCTGTTTTCAAGGCACCTCTTCTGGATGCATGTACATTATATATGTCTGAGTGCTGACTGTCTACCTGAGACTGGGGATACTCCACAAGCTGGTAGCTGCTTTCACAGGCAACAAGGTCAAATAAAGCACGTAAGAAACAGGTGTTTTCATGAATGCATACTGATGCATTGAATGGTGCAGAGTTCAAGTTTGCTTGAAAGCATATCTTACAGTTTCTATTACTTCACACTCAACACTGGAAAAGGATTTCTTAAATTCAAAATGCAAAACTGCACTCCTGTTAAGTCAGTGGCATTTTGTACAAGACAAAACAGGAGCCTCAGTACCATTGGTTTATGGAACAGCATCTAAATTAGCAGCCTCACACTGTAAGAAATGATGCGCTGCGTTTGGATAAGCAGCTCACCTCACGCCTTCCGGGTTTCAGCCCATTGCTAATTCTGTAACAGTTTCCAGAGGTACTTACACTCCTCACTCTCCACTCCTGCATAGTTGCCAACTTCTTTGAAGCTGATGTTTCCCAAATGCAGTATTCCTGCCACTATCTGAAGCACCAATGCCTGTTCCTCTGCAAAGATCCCAATCACACTCATTGCATGCTGGGAAGAAAAAAAAAATTGAATCAGTCAAAGTATCTGTTCAATGACTCTTGTCATAGAAGTCCTTTTAAAATTTTGATGTTAAAAATTTGGGTTTTTCGAAACAGTTCAAACACCTCAGGCAATCACATTTCATTACAGCCTGCACTGAAGTTTCAAAAGGTACCAGACGCCCTACTTCAGCATTTTTGTATTTTTTAAATTAAATACAAGAGTATCTACACCATTTGGAAGATGTGTTAGAAAAATTAACTCTGCAAAAATTAAAGTTACTAGAAAACAAGCACCTGCTGTTAGATGTCACACTAAAAATAAAACGTTTCATTGCAAAAAGGGAAACAATGAACTTAGAGACAATGAATTTATTCCTTCTACAAAGACAGTTCATCCACTAAGACCAAGAACTGTGAAGCTGTACCGAATGACTCTAAAAAGCAGCACAGTCTCTCTCTGGCTTAGACTCTGAAATTCAGCCACTTACTAGAAAACAATCCACAACAACATTGGGGTTTGGAATCTAGAGTACATGGTAACTTACAGAGGGTCTTCTCAACTGACTTTTTCTAAAATACCAAGTTAGCTAGAATGCAACAGTAATGATTTTTTTCTTTAGGCCTTTAAATGCGCTACATATATAAATAAGAAGATGTGTTAATATGCTTATTTTAAATAGTAAACTCCTAGTAACAGGAGACCAGCAAGTTGACATGACTTGCATAAAGGTCACACAATGAACTGGCAACAGCACTGGGGAAAGATCCCTGATCTATGCTCCAGCCTTTCAGTTGCACTGTTTTAAACAGGCATGGAAGATGTGTCATGACTAAGAATTCAGCTAAAACAGGGCACTCTCTCCTACTTGCTTCTAATGGAAGTTCCTCACTGTGTTTGCATTTTCCATTTTTTCATATTGCAGATTACCGGCACTCAATTGAATTTCATTAAATTTGCACCCTTCTGAAAACGAACAAACAGAAAACAAAACGCCTTTCTATAAAAAGTATCTTCTCAGGATTGTTAGGCTGCAACATAGAACCTCTTCAGGGTAATGTACGTCCTCCTCAGAGCGAAATACAAGTAAGACAGGTTACGTCTTCATTAATTTCTCATTCCCACGTTAATACATCAATGTCTTTGCTACAAAAGGACAGTGAAATGAACTTATATCCACCACTATGCAAATCACAGAGTAAAAAACTCACCAGTGTTTCTTGGAAATCTGATTTGTCATTGATGTCATCGACTTTGTAGGACCCAGAAAGACTCAGATAGTAATAGTAGTCCATACTGGTAATGCCAAGACTACTTTTTTGTTCTGAGGATGCCCCTTCAATTAGCTGCAAAATAAAAATACCCAAATTAGGTATCAGACAAAGATCTCCAGCAGAGATGAGGCAGGCTGGAAACAGGTGACTGAGCCTGAAATTACTGGGAAATATGTGGCTAGTGCTGTGCCAGGTATGTATCCTTCCTATGTTTTGCTAATTATTTAACTCCCCCCAAAATTCTCATTCCCGTGAATGGTTTACTTCTAACCTCCACATCTAGTAAAAAGCAAAAACTGTGACTAATTTGAATGCCTTCCATTATCTTTACCTCAAAAATACAAGGCTAAGCGGGTTTTCCAATCTGCACTGTATTATCTAAATCCTCAGGAGCAATGTCTTTTCCATGCCTACCCAAAAGTAGGCAGAGTTGAAAGAACATAGTAAGAAAGCATTATTTGTTTCTCTAACTGTGAGGCCAAGTATCCTTTATTGCCCATTATGGCACACGTTAAGGAAGTTTTGAACCGC
>NW_010527543.1:37460-79626 GCF_000687285.1 Phaethon lepturus
CTCAAGTCGCACCTCTCTTCTTTATTCTTGGCCCTGTTGGCCTAAATGATGCAGAGTAGTTAAAAAAGGTTTCTGTATTCTCTGTGATGCCAGAGGAGAGGCTCCTCAGACCTATGTAAAGTCTACACAGTTGTGCACAGACAGGGCTGCAATAGGAAGGAATGAACAAACTAACCTCAGAAGAGAATAGTCAAAATCCCAGTCTCTTAACTCCTGTGCCAAAAAGCCTCTCCAGGCCACAGAAGAAAACCAGCAGGACAGTGCAAATTGCTCATATACCTCGGAAGAGGACAATGCACAGCTCCTGGAGCAATTTCAGCTCCAACTCAGCCTTCCATCCTGGCAACGGCACTTCAATTTTATGTGAAGTGCTTACAGTCACTTGCAATGCACTGTCTTTAATTTTGTAGAGCTAGATCAATGGCACTTGAGCAGATAAGGAACTCACATGTCAAGCACCAGTGAAGGCCAGAAAAGCCTTCTGAAACACAAAAAAGCAGGGATGCTTGGAGGATTCAACAAACAGATACTATCCTAAGTGTCCTAGAAAACTTATCTGAGAATTACATCTCTTTTTCACAGCTGCGCTATGGAATTCCGAAGCAGAAGGTATAATTATACAGGCCAGTTTAAAAAGAAATCTGTTGGGAAGTTCTCATTTTCTATTACATTCTACCGGACTCTTCCATATGGGAGTTCACACAGAGTTTCCAAGCAAGGCCTTTGAAATATTGAAGTACTTCTCTTCTGGAGCTGAAAGGCAGCTAGGTAGGTCTCTGTCAGATGGTGTCTCAGCGTGCTATCAAACTTCCCAGCGATATCCAGATTACCTTCTTGAGTATGCATTTAGTAATCTTGCTGTGTTGAGAATGACTTTTCAATCAAAAGGAAAAATTGGTACTAGTTATTCTAAATAACTTGGAAAGGACCTATACACTTCTGACCTGGTAAAAAATGTGAAAACTCCTCTCTCCAGGATTCCTCATTACAACTCGAGATTTTTCCAGTAGGAAGTTGGAGATTTTCCCTCCATCTGGTTCTCCACCTGGGCTAAACTGGATTTCAAAGTATTTCCCCTGCAATAAAGAATTAAAGCTGTTAAATGATTAGTAAATACAAATCTAAAATCATGCACTTGTACCCTACCTCAAGGAAGACTACTAGGATATTTAATCTTTATAGATGCAGTGACACAGCATAGGTATAACCTAGGCTTAGCTTCTTGAACTATCACGTATTTTTGCTTCTTTCTGCATTTGCACAGCGCTGACTCAGGGTAAGTCATGTGTTAATGCGAATGTAGAGAGGAAGCGAGTGGCTTCTTTTCACTGCTGAGACTCTTGCTTAGTATAAAGTAAACCTTTACACAGGAAGCAAATTTAACAGATTTATGACCAATGGCAAACATAGCGTTCTGCTTGGAAGCAAGGTAAAGCAATTATCTTTTTCTTTCAGGGAGATATTAATTGCTTTAACACTCACCTTGGCTGAGAAACAAATCTCAAATTTGTAAAGCCTATGTATAACTTTTAAAAACAGAACCTACAGTATGTTATCTATTGAGCATTCATTTCACAATATTACCTTGAGCATTTTCTAATGATGGCCTGAAAAGAATTCCTGCCTACTTTCTGTACTTATTAGTAAAGGCATTTCCCATCAAACAACCCTAAGGATGGTTTAATCTATTTTAAAAAAAGCCATCGATTTTTTTTTTTTTTTTTAAAAAAAAAAAAAACAGGTATTACCACATGTATTTTACTGATCTAGAAAACTGGTCAGTTTGTTGCTGGGAAGTTATTCGCTTGCAGACCCAATATTTTATAAGGAAGTTGTGACCAGCACATATTGTAAGAGAAACAAATGCTCAACCTATACATTATGAAACAGAGGCCTCTCAACGTACACTTTCTGTTTTAACACACACTTTATATTTTATTTAGATTTACCTCATTTGTAGTCAATTTATATCATACTCCTGAATACTGTCTCTGTCACAGCACAGAAGGTGTAAGAATAAAGTAATCTCAAAGGTAGAGGGACTTACAAATCTGCTGGAGTTGTTGTTCCGTACAGTTTTTGCATTCCCAAAGGCCTCCAATAAAGGGTTGGACTGGAGAATAATATCTTTAACATGCTAAAAATTTAGGAAACAAGACAAATAGACATTTTTAAAAGTTCTTACATTTTTTTCTAGAAAACCATCAAAATTATGTATTAAAAAGGCAAGAAAGCCTGTATCTGTGAGAAATCGTCTTGATCAGATAAGGAGTAAAATCTAGTAGTCTTTTTCTTCAGAGCTTCTAGTTGCTATTTTTTGAAGAAAATCCTACAAAATCGAACCTGAGGCTAAAACCTGTTCCTTCTGTTCACTGTTCTGCTAAGCAATACAGCCAATAAAACTGATCTGTTTTTTTAATCACCTTGAATTTAAACAATTTCCTTTTTACGCATGAGCATTTAAATCTTTTGGGGCATCTGGAACCACAACCAATGAAGTCAGAGCAGCATGAAATTTAGGAATCTGCAAGTGCTTCAGCAACCTGTTTCAGGATCAACAACGCTGCTATCTAGTTGTCTTAGAATGCGATAAAGCATGTTACTATTGTCTCTTTATCTAATCCTAGGAGTCTCAAGTACGGACAAGACATTGGCTTTGGAAAAAACCCAGTGCACACTGGGTTGTGAAGAGAAGACTGAATTTTATTACAAATTAAATGCTTAAGGTAACTTACCAACTTCATCAACTGTTACTCTGTAATCACTAAGAGTATTTTTTAATTTTGTGCAAAAAGCTGGAACAATTTAAATAAAACAAAGTATTTACTTATGATTATATGTATTCCAAAAACAACACAATGCATACTTTCTCTGGATGATTCTCTTGGTTACAGAATTATTCTCTGCAATGCTCCCAGTATCACTGTTGCACAAAACTAAGCAGAAAGAACATACTCAACATCAGAGACCGCAATAAAGCAAAAAACAACAGTAAGCACTCAAAAAGAGTGGACTGGTAAAAGCAGCCACTACCTACCTACCACCGCCTGTCAGTCAATGAATTACGTTGTAACGGCATTAAGGGAATTTTTACGGCTAATTCACTCAATTAGCTTCAGTTAATAGGTTTCAGTAGAGCAGATATTGATAGTATAGTTATTAACAAAAGCAACTAGTTGTTGTTTCAGCTAGCTTTCAGATACTCTGATTTTGACTAGATAGCCTCATTAAGACAAGGTGACGTTCCTGCTGCTGGCTCTCGGACGTATTTTTATGAGAATCAATGGAAGTAACAAAAACCCAAAAAGCCAGTTCGGTTTTCAATAGAATGCCAACACAGGAGGAAAAAAAACCCACACATCTTCTAAAAGGAGATTGGTAGCTGTTCTTAATCTGGTTAAGATCAAAGCACCTTTTTACCCCTTAATAAAAAAGAAATGCTTGTAGACATAATTCAGTATGAGACCCACAAAACTTTTAGCAGAGATGATTCTGGGTCTATGTATTTCCCTCACATGGCTCCCATCACACAGGCAGCCCAGCAATCTGCAAGCAAGCAGTTTACTGTTACACAACTTCAGTTGTGTCTCTGCTGTTCAGGGAATGTATGTATTTCTAGCTGCTCACCCACAACCTTCTTCGGCAGGGCGTCTCTGGGCTGCCACTGTCTGCCAAGACATACCTTTGTCATTCTACCTCTGAAGTAAATCTTTAGACTATGCTTATGCTTCAGTATTGCGCTGTTATCAACTTACCTGTACTTTAGGGCCACCTCCTGAAATTTTTGAGATATAACTCATGATGTATTTAGCAGCTACAGTCTTTCCAGCACCACTTTCCCCACTAGAAAAAAAGGAACATAAAAAAGTACCTGTTAAGTTTTTAAGTAACCCTAGAATGGAGTCATTTAAGGTTTATTTTGTTCAACCAAGACTAGGTATCTTAACAATGAATAATAATAAACACACACCATATTTACAGTGGGTAAGCTGGTATTATAGAGACTGTGATATAGTATTGTAGCATGGTACTTGGATATGTTTGTGAATAAATAAACTTTGCTAATCTTGCACAGACAACCAGAACCTCTGTAGGACTTCTAAGTCAGAAAACTATGTAAACTGAGAAATACGCTTAAACCAAAATGCTCAAAAGAGAACAAGTGTGTTAAGAACTCAATTCACATCTGAATTTAGTGGGATTTTAGGTCTCAACAAAAACTTGTTTGAAAATCCAAGCTTGGAGTGCCATGCCAGACACCTACTTCAGCTCAGGATTCTTTTGTTTTAGGTGTTCCTGAATGAAATAATGAGACATTATTAATCACATCCTGAATGACGGAAGAACTACCTTCCTGTTCCTATGCCTCTTGACTCAGGGTACAAGAAATCTTAATATTCCATACTAGCTTTCACAATTCCTTCCTTCCTTTATAATATTTCACTTCAATGGTGAATAACGTTTACAACATCAGTAGAGTTGCGTTCTCACAATTAGTAAGCTTCTAAGAGGGAAAGAAGATTGGCATGCCAGACAGTCCAATCTCACACTTTATTTCATACCTTAAAGTTAACACCATTTCAACAAAATTCCCCCAGACTTACATAAATTTTGGTGGAAGTCTGCTTTGACCTTAATGAATTTACCCTGACCTGGACAACTAATACAGAAAAACCAACACACAGATGTTGGTTCAATGTCAAAAGATACCTGAAATATTTTTTTTCTTGTGTGAAAATCTGTGCTGTCTTTAAGCTCCTGCATAATTTTAGTGAATGTTGTTGACTCTTCTATCCTGCGCCTACTTGTTCCTGGATATGGACCAAATACACATCTTTTCCTGCACAAATTTTAGCTACGTTTGCCAGAGAAACATCAGCATGTCCCGCACAGGAAAAGGACTTGCTGAGAATGTCAACTCACAGCTCCTTATCAGTGTGAGTAATGGAGACATCTCCAAAGGTTTCATTCTGAAAAAACTACCCGAACTGCCAAGCTGCAATCAGAATTTTGCATCTTTAAAGATTCCAAACAGTAGAGAAATACTGAAAGCATGTTTTCATGCTTTTGTCTTCTCCTGACTGCAGTTTTACAGGTCAAACAGGAAACCTGAAAAGGTGAAAAAATACATCTTGATCATTCTATCTGTGAAATGCAGTCCATGATTTTTATTATTCCAAGTCCTATTTTCTTAAGCATCAAGAAGAAAGACTGTGTTATTGGTATCTACTACATTCACAGGAACAGACGGAGTTTCCTGAATGGCAAACTGTATTTACAAGTTCAAATCAACAATAGTTTGATAATTAATATCTTAAAAATTTGCTCACAGTAAACTTGCTCATCCTGTTTTAAAACAAAACAGACAAACCAATCTAAACTGAGTCTAGTATTTAGTTTATATATGCAGTTTTCAACTGAACAGAGAGGAGGATCCAGGCCAAACACTGAGTGAATGAGATCAGGTATTCTTTATCACACAGTAAAAAGATTTAAATCTTTCTCTAAGATTTTCTTTGATGCATAAATTATCCTTCTCCTCTTTGTTCAAATTAAGTGTGGTTTGTATTTCTTACTCCATAGTGTCTGCCATGGAAACTGACCTGGAGGAATATAGTTCCATTTTATCGTTAGTCTCTGTTTTGATATAAGTTGTCCTTTATATTAAACTACTTTGGCCAAAAGACTGCCTTTCAGAGTTTGTTTTAGATGTAGCATACAGAATCATTAAGGTGGGAAAAGACATACACTTTTTTCCAGTTTTGTGCTTTTATTGATCAGTCCAGTAAATTGCTCCAATTAAACTAGAATAAAAACATGATGATGCATTATTTATGAACACAAGTAATTTTATCTGATGGGATGGTATCTTGCCCCCACTAAAGCTCAGGTAGTCAACTCTAACAGGGAAATTGTGGCATTCCTCCCCAATTATTCTCATACAAAAGCTTTTTCACATCTATCTTACTGCTCTGCTGCTATTAAAACTATTTTAAGAAGATGCAGAAATCGTTTTCTAGCTTGGTAGTTTTAAACACGTTGGAAGTACGGCAGTTTTTAAAAACTTTTTAATCCTTACGGATTAAAAAAATTATTACAATGGCTTAAAGTAAGTGGATTACAGTACTGACAACTTTCTCAGGGACCTTTCTTACTAAAAATAAAAACATTACATAGTCTCAATCACTAACAAAAAAGATAATGCATTGAAAGAGATAGTGTTTCTTCTAGCACTATCTGCTACTTTAGAAAAATGACATTTTGTTCAGCAAAGTCAATTAACACTCAGCTGAAACCAGAGTAAGACTACAAAGGCAGAGTGAAAATTTTTTGCTCCTTCCTTCCTTCCCAGAGCAATTAGAGAAGCAAGATCAAATACAGAGCCTCATCCTCTCTAAAATTAATTTTCTGAGCAACATTTAATATAGTATCCCTGGCTGTAGAACAATACATGTAATACTCATCTACATCACCAGGACAATGTAGAAATCTTAGTAACAAACATTTATAAAGAACTCTTGGATCTGCCATTAAAGAACACCGCATATGTAAAATACTCCGATGTCTCTGGATAAGCTTTTTAGTTTGTTTACATAAAAAATTGACTTTCTCTTAATTATGTTCAGAGAAACCTCAGTAGCATAACTTCAGTGAAATATATTTCCCTTCTGAATCAGAGCTTTTACCTAACTTCTCCTACAGCGTTAGACTTGTATTTCTACCACTTCCTCATTAAAATTCAGCCGTATTTCCAGTTCGAGTCTGTACACACATTTTAGATCGATCAGTCATTTGAGTCTTCTGGAAAGCTGAGATACAGAAGCTGACTAGAAATCTCCTATTGAATTTTGAACTCAATAGATTTAAGATAGACATGTGTTTTTCACTAAAAACAGTTGGGGTGGTAAATGGTCTTTATTTGATGTACTGTCTTTTCAGGTATGCAGTCGTCATACATTACTGTACTCAAACATTGCCACGTGGATGTAAAATGTAAACTAAAGTTACAAACAAGAAGGACTGAAAAACTGCTTTAAAGCAACTGCAATATCTCCTGGCAGAGATCACCAAAAGAAAGGGAAAAATAAAGTCTTCAACTTTACAGAAAGGTAAAACCTTAAGAACACTCTGAAGAAACACATTTATTGCTACATAATAGAAAAATACTAATCATAACCTCCACTCTCTTAATTAAAGGACAACGATGGTCCAGAAGGAATTAGAAGCCACAACAGACAATCCTTCGTAATTGAAATCTTGGCTGGACAACTCCTTGTTGATAGTTTGGAAGGGCCGCCATTTCAAGTGTGGAAGCAATGCAAACAGTCTGCTGTAGTAGACATTTATGAGCTTGGTTCAAAGCTTAAATTAAATATTATGCCTCAGTAAAACATAAACTTAATGAGAAATCAAACTCCAGTGTAACTGTGTTACTCATGAGTAAACTTCCTTTGTAATTTTGCCTGGTGCATACAAAAGGAGGGAAGAAGACTGCGAGTACTGCTCCCTCCTCCCACCTAAGCACACACCCTGCACCTGCATTCAGCCCAGCCGGAATCCAGCCCATGAATAACCTCATTGTTTACACTGTTAACAGCCATTCAAAATACCTCAAGGCTCCTCAGCTATAATTAGACACACGTACATGTAATTTTCTTAATGCATACATGCTGCAATTACCCCACTAATGAAACAGGTTTCCCTGGGCCTGGAAAGGTTGTTTGGTAACACTTTTTCTTTTTAAATTATCACATAAAAGATTATTTTTGGTCACTATCTATTCAGCCTTTCAGAAAACTCTATTTTCTTTTGGATCTGCTTTCCTAGTTCGTTCACTGACTTTCTGAAGAGGATGAGCTTTTTCTTTCAGCGTCTAAACGCACTATTTGGAATTCTGGAATTAAATGTCCTGGCAAAAGGGAGTGTGATCCTCACACACACACAGGGTCCTGACTACAACAGGACACTGCAGGGATCTTCCTTCACCTGCCTGGAAACCTATGTCTAGTCTCTAGGAACCCACGTCCCCTTCCAGGGCCAGAGGTAGATGCCAGTGGTGCCCAAATCACATGCTGTAGGAAGACACAAGTGTGCACCAACCCCTTCCCCACCACCCTTGTGTCTCCATTCCTGAGGCTCCATGTGCACCATAAGCCAGAGGCAGCCTTTTTCATCTGACTGCATTCAGTCCAGTCTACACCTTGTTTCTTGCCTTTGCTCTTTGCAAACCTTTCTTTAGGGTGGAAAAGAATGAAAAACCTGGGTTTTTTTCTGCACTAGCTTACTCTGTTCCTTCTGTTCCACCAGGGATTTTCAGTGACGTCACTCCAAATTCAGACTACTTGTGAAGTAGAGAAGCAAACAGGCACCTCATAACCACCGTATTACCAGCACTCATTTTCCAGAGAACATATTTTTATGGCAAAAACCATGGTTCACTGAAATGCAAAGGTTCATTTGAAACTACTCAGGTTCAGCAAAACTGTGGTACTGCAGACAGACAGAAGTCTATCTCAATTTTTTGAGAACCACTAGTCCAGGGGAAGAAATAGTGAAGTCCTTGGCAGCTATTAAGTGAAACTGATGGTGTGGTAGTAGACATGAAGCTAGCAACAACATTCATTTCACTCAAGAGCTGCAGCATCTTGGGAGCTTCTAGTTTGCCAGCAATTTCAGTGCCTTCTGGTCTATGAAATAAAATATAAGCAAACAAATCCCAGACTTCAAAAAACTTCATTCTGAAGCCAGCTCTAGTCATTAGAAATAGCGATGACATTAAAATCAGAAAATGAGAGATGTATCTAAGCAGTTCAAATTAAATGTGGTCAAAACAATTAAAATATCAACCAAAGAAAATCAGTTTTGCAAATAGCTGAGTTACTCAATTTCATAAAAATAATTTCTAAATGTTTCCAAAAAATCAAATACATTCAAAAACTACCTGTAAGTCTAGTCATTGGAATAATCATTGGAAAAATAAATATGTAGAAAGGAAGAGGAACTCTCTGAAGAAAACATGATTTTTTTTGTTTCAGTTTTGCAGTAGACTTCAATTAACTACAGGAGATTTTGAATAGGCTGTGCACACACTGAAAGAAAATTCACTCTCTCACACAACATGCAGACTCTCCAAAGAGCGTGTCATCCATCATTCAAGCAGAAGAATTCTCATGTGAATTTAAAACTGTAAGTCTGCACCTCAGATCTGCATCTCAGCCCTCTGAAAATGTGACCCTTTGCATTCATTGCAACTTGGGGCATTAGCAATGGACCAAAAAATATGTTTTTTAATCACAGTTCACCACAATTTAAAGATTATCACTATAAATGTAGCTTCATGTAAAAACATCCTAGGCTCTGGGATGTTACTTTTTTCAGAAAGCAAAATAGATCCCAATTTTACCCATTCCTAACAGGTCTGAATTTGACTAAACGGGACTTAGTAACTTCAGTATGGCAACAGGCATCAATTTTCCAAAAAAGTAAGACTGGGCTCGGGGAACAATTCAGATATATGAGAGACAGGAATATGAGCTCTGGGCACTTTGCTTCATATGACACCATGCTGCAGCCAGGGCCCAGGAATAGGGAGGCCCTTGTAGGAGTACAGCTCAGGGTAGCAAACTGTTAACACCTGGTTGACCTTCCTATGTGTAAAGTCAACAGCTTCCACATCCCTACATACACTTTGCTGGTATTAAGAGGGACATACCTGTGCACTTTTACTCTGTAACATGTCACCCAGGAAAGCTCTGCCCAGCTAACCCCCAGACATAAATTCAAAGAAATAAAACAGTGAACATAACTTTCAAACAATTATTCCTCACAAGCCTTCATGACAGCTCATCAGTGAGATATATTAATATGATATCTAATTTCACACTGGACCATTCAGTAGGGTCCAGGAACGCTTACACATGGAGCACCTCCATAAGTAAGACCCACATGCTAAACCCAGTTCTTTGTAATACTCCTGGGACAACATTAAATTAGTAAGTGGCTGGTGCAAGGGCATTTAAGTTTAAACATCAGTGACCATCCACGATTTCCTGGCACATGCCAGCCTAAGGGATCAAGCCCACTAAGTGACACGGCATCTGACCTGATCACCACTGACATCCTGCCCCCTTGGGGCTGTGACGTTGCAGGGCACACAGCCACCCCACGGAGAAGACCAAAGAGGGCCCCTTGAACAAAGAAAACATTCAGTCTTGAAATCTCTCTTTTGTTAAATTCAACAGCAGTTAAATTCATAGTGATGCCTCTCAGCATGTTCCACAGAGAAAAGATAGAAAGCTTAAGAAAAGCTATTATTAATAAAATAATGACAGTTTCCCTTCAGATTACTTTTTCTTTTTCTCCTCTTTCTTTTCCCTAGTTCTTGGGAATGTCTCACAGGCCAGTGGTCTCCAAATGCTTTCGATCACACACACCATCATTAAAAAAACGTCTGAGCATACACTCCCAATGTATGTATATAATTCATCTGCTTATAAATTACATACGTCTACTGCTGAAGGTCTAATATTTTCTTCCCACATCCCAATGGATTTTGCTGCACAGCCCCTGTGATGGACACACCCCACTTTGGAGATCACTGCCACAGGCCAAGTGCAGTTCCAGATGCACTACAGTGAACCTCTGAAGTTTTCTACATAAGGAAAGTCAGACCAAGAGGGACAGTGGACCAGCTCAAATATCCCTCAGTTGCTGCTCTCTGCACACCTCCTTTTATCACACACCATCTATAAACGCACAGATGAGAACAAAGCATACCTCTGGACCCAAAATTCACTTTGATTGTGACTTAAGTAACGTCTGTCATTTAAAAAGTTCAGTAATAATTCTACAGTGAATTCCCTCAGCCTAATAATTAAAATAGAGTAATAGTGAAGACAAAATTGATTTTCCAGTATCTCTCTCCTCCTTTTATCTCTGACTGAATGCAAGCAAAATTCCAAAACAAACAAAAGAACAAAAGAGTACATTTATTTTAACAGGGAAAAAACAACCCAGAAATAGTACTGGTAAATGCAGTCAATATGAGACTGTTGGACTTAACGGTATCCGTGGCTGCTATACTTGTTAATCCATCTCTCTCATGCAGTCACTCAAGCTATTGCAGTTTCGGCACTGGGCATGATGCTAGCTATATGAGAAAGAGATTTCTCGTGGTTAAGCTATGATCAGGATTTCACTAGAAAACAAAAGGGAAAGTCAGAATATACTTAGCTATCCTAGAAAACCCCAAAATGTTCAGTGGTCACGGACATAGAATATTTTTATTGATATAACAAAAACTAGATTTTTCTGCTTCTTGAAGTTAAAACAGCAAAAGATGATCATAAAATATTTTTATACATCTTTTTCTTACCTAATAATGACACACTGATTTTCTCTGTCAATAATCATATTTCTGTACATGCTGTCTGCAAGAGCATAAATATGCGGTGGGTTTTCATATTGAGCCTAGGAGCGAAAATAAAGAAAATTTTTTAAACGCGGCATTAAACAACGTGGAAGGAGCAATAGAATTTTTTTATTTAAATTGGAAGAATTATTTTCCTGGAAAAACAATTCTGAATCCCACTTTATACTGCATTTTCCCCAGGACACTTTTTGTTCGTTTAATAAAAACAAACCAAAGTCTCTGGGTTTTTTTAATGATCTTTCTCTCATCCACAATTTTCTCCTAAACTATCGAAAACACCCTGTCCTTAAAATGGTCTGTGCTTGAAATATATTACTTATCCAAGAGAAACTCACATAATTTAAGCCTATTCCACCAGCGGTCATACGCTAACAATAAACTACCTAAACCGCTACACAGAGCCTAGTGCTTTATTGTCTCACTTTCATCCACTGATTCCATCAAAACTGAATCGTTTCCCAAATCTATGGACATGCCCAACTCGAGCAGAACGGGAAACTGAATTTTAAGTCCCTAATATCCTTGTGTTGACTCACTCTTTATATTTTCAAAAGTGGCACCTAATTTCGGTATCTCGATTCTTTTTTATTGTTCTTGTCCAGTTTGAGAGCTCTCAGGTCATAGCCTCCAAATCCACTAATGCCCATTTTGTATTGCGCACCACACTTTAAGCCTACAATAGCTTAAAATCTGCCCTTGCAGGAGGAGGGGTGTGTCAAGGAGAGAAACCTGATATAGATTAATCAAGCCAAGTATTTTCTTGGAATACTAATCCTATGTTCCAGGGAATTTCCATTTGAAGACTCAATATATGGTAACGGGTATCAGCCAAGTTCTCCTAGGCCAGTACAATGCTACCAAAACCCAGAAACAAATGCTTCCAAGAGTTTAACCGTGGAGCATAATATTTACATGCCCCTGACTACTGCAGTATATTTAAGACTGCATTACTTACTGCTCCTTGGTACATTTCAATTTCCTTTTCCCCAAAATATGGCATTTGCTTGAAAGGATTCACAGAGATTAATACAGAGCCAATATATGTCTGTATCCAAAAGAAGTTAAGGTAACTACAATTTATGTCATACAGTATCACCTTACTACTAGTGACTGCCAGATAACTTTTCCATCTATTATATAATACATCACAGCTTCAAATAATACTAAAAAACCCACAGCTTACAATTGTTAATAAAAATGAAATTAGCAGGCTTACAAGAATATAAACATATCATTCAATGGGATATTTTCACATTATCAAAATACTCATTTTAGGACAAGCTAAGTATAGAAACGTGTTAGAGGCCCAAATCCGACACACCTTGAATAAAAATACAGAAAGGAAACCGCGTATTTAAACCGGTTTACTCCTTTTGTAACTGAGAAGGTCGTCTTGTCAGTATTAGAAAAGATTGTTTTGACCTTTGCAGAACAAGCTACAGTGACACATTCTGATCTTACAGAGACAGTGCCGAGCACACACAGCCGGATGGAAGCAGTCACTACCGAGATAAATGGGACTACTCAGCTGCAGTGGGAGAACTAATAATTCAGTGTGTGGCGTTATTTTATGAGTGTAACTATTAGCAGTCCCTAGGAGCCTCATCCTGCAGGCTGCCCTATAAGAAGGAAGTTTCAAGTTGTTATCAATCCCAGAAAGCTTTTTTGCAACATTTTGGATATTAGTGTTTCCCTGTTCTGCATTAAGCTACGCACGTACTTCCATTTACAAAATACTTTAGAAACCTTTAGAATGACATCTGCAGTATACTTCTAGGAAGCAACTGATACTGCTTTACAGGCAGGACTGTTCATTCATCTGGGAGTTAGCAGTGTCCCTATGTCAATGAGTCCAGAATGTTGTACTGCAGGTTTCATTTAACGATTTGGTATTGTTCATAGGCAAACTTACTATCTAAGCCTTCTGTAGTAGGAAAATTAACAAATTTATTTGTTAAACCTAAGAATCTATTACTGTGCTGCCACAGCACAAAATGGTAACATGTTAGAGATTAGAATATAACCCAGTGAACTTAATTTCTGTATTGTTAATTTGCAATGCTTTCTTCACACATTTTTTAATTTGATTCAAAGAAGAGTGACAACATCTGGGTCTCAAATGTAATAAATCAAGCATTCACTGTGTCAGTACAAACATCTGAAGTGACAGTTTTCTGTTGGTAAACAATACCAGCATTTTCTGGGATGATTCAGTAATCTCTATGCAATGTAGCACAGAGAAACATTCATTCATGGGTGGACATACAAACAATTGAAAGAGTCAAGAGATGATCATTTTAGAATGAAAAGCCTTCGCACAACTGCAAAAGGAGTCTTTTCTCCCTACACAAAGAAATTTTAATTTAAAAGACGACTCTGATCCCTCATCTAACCACAAGTCCCCTTGGAAAACATAGTCTTTCTACTGAAGAAGGAGTTAAGTATCTCCATGTTAATCTCACTTATTTTTATTAAAAAAAAAAAAAAAAAAGAAGCAGCATAAAACCATTTCTTCTGCACAGAGCACTGAAGAATTGTGAATGCACTGCATGGAAGATGCAGCATTCCACAGGGACAAAAGCACTCATGTTACTAACAGGAAGAGTGCTATAGTTTGCCCCAATATTATAGTTTGACAAATATTGTGCAGCTTTATCACGTTTCTCTACGGCAAATTTAATAACAATGTGGTATTTTATTGAACAGAAGATCCAGACGCATGTGCACATGTTAAAAACCTCTGCAGTTTGGAATGAAAATGTCAGCACAGGTGAAACATCAATTTTCCTCTGTCAGTCCTTGCTAAATCTTAAGCATCTGAATATATGGAAAAGGCCAGGAGATGTTATATTTCCTTCCCTTTCTGCTAAAAAAAGTTACATTCTCCAAGGAAACTATTCTCCAGATACAACTAGGAAGTATGAAAACCTGGCTACAGCACAAGAAGCAACAGTTATCACTTTCTAATACATAACCACACTGAATAGTGTTTATCAAATTCATTATTGCAGCTCATGTTACATTGTGAAAGCTAAAAATGAAATACTTATCTCAAGGAATTCCTTTCACATGAAATTTTTTTTTGAAAAAGCAAAACTTTGGTGCTGAAATCTGTTTTTCTTTTTAGATTATATGTTCAGATATTTAAATCTTCCATGTTTTCATTAATCATAGAAAAAAATCTAAAGTACAAACACTGCATATTTACAGATTTTCACATGTTCACCTGTTACCATCAGCCCACGATTCACAGCATTAAGAATTCCAGAACAAGTTGTAAATGGAGTTACGTCACAGAAGAAATGCTATTTTGAAAGCATTAGAAGCTGGGAGGTATAGAAGACAGCATGGTATCAAGACACATATGTACATCTTAAAGCTATTAATTCTTGCTCTTAGAAGTAGCATTACTGCAGTAGCTTCAGGGGTCACGTGGATATAGAACCATATGGAGCTACAGGCCTATCTTCAACAATGAGAATAACAATTCCAAATATCAAAAAGAATACCTTAAAATAATTTTTTCAGAGCTTAACTTCAACCCTTATAATTAGCTCAGTTTACAAAACATTTTCTGTAATCTCAGGTAAACTGTCACATAAAATGCTCACCATCTTTGAGTAATCTGCTTAAATAGAATATATACATATGATTATGTTTCACATTGGCTCAGCAAGTCCACAGGGCCCCATTAAAAACAACACTATAAAGGATACAAAAATATAATCATCCATGTATCGTTTCTTTAGGTTCTCCACTATGGAATCCTCTGAGATTTTGGAAAGGAGGACCATATCATCCACTCCACTGTGCTTGACATTGTGGCTCTGCCAGTGGTATCTGTAGTGTCCTTTGCTGCCCTGCAGGAAAGCACAATAAGTATCAAAAAGGTTACTATGTTTCTCATTAGCATTAAATTACTGAAAACAATCTATTCAAATTCCAACTTCCAAAATATTTTTCCTTCATTTAATTCTATTCCTTGATCCAGGCATTATATAAAAGCGTACATAAACGATGTCGACAGCCTTGCCTCTGAAATATTGAAGAATTGCACTGCCCTCAAAAATTAGAAGGTAATTCCACAGGGTTTTGTGAATGTCTACATGCAGAAGGGATTTCCCCCAGACATTTCTAAATCTCGCAGAAAAACAACAATTATTCCAACGGAGATGCAGATATTGGAAGCTAAGGATGCAAACATGATACTCCTGCAGTGCAATAATTACCACCCGAACTATTAAATTGCGTACAGTGGATTCTCCATCCTTTAGAGTCTTTTAAGTCAAACCTGCATGTATGCTGTAACTCAAATGGAAGCCGTGAGCCTGATGCAGTAAGTATTCAGGGATGTTCTGCAGATTATGTCAGGCAGCTTGTCGGCTGCATGTCTGAACAGTCTGTTTTGATCTGTTAGTCACCATGCTTAACTGAAATCTAAATAGATATTCTCTCCCCACACTTAGAGACTGCTATTTCAGGATGCTACTGAAAACTTGTGACATTTCAAGCTGTACCACTTGAAATCGAAATATGTTTTTTTTCCAGCTGATTAGAACAGTGAGGTTCTATGGATATACCCACAAACAAATTTAAATTCAGTCTAGATCAATGCTATTAATTCAGCTATCAATCTGCTCTCCAAACCCAAACTTGTTTTCTGCAGCCTGGCAAACAATGCTAATGGAGTTCTGCCCTCTTGCCTTTTTATACTTTAAATTTTGTTTACACAATACTGAAATTAGTGATGCTGGAATTAACGCATTTTACACTGAGAAGTTATCAAGTATGCTGTCAAGGAAGATGTGGCCAACAAAATGGCAATTCTGTGTATTCTCCTCCTATTTTAATACCACAATTTCAAACAATGAGATTTAGCTACACTGCTCTCATGTATATTATGGGATTCAGTTATATTCATCAGAATACAAGCAATTTCTTATTATAAAGTATTTTGCAGAATAAAATAATGCATGATTTTATAGATTAAATAAGAAAGTTTAGGTACTTTGAACAATTTGGCTGCACTCAAGTATTTTGAGATTGGACATCAGCAATTTACAGAGCTGCAACTTTTGTGTGTATAAACTTCTGCACTAGAAAATGACCTATGCAACTGTACTAACACAAAAGTGCGTCTGCCAAACTGTTTCCTCATGTAAATAGTCAAGCACTTGTACCAACACCAGGCATAGGAATGGGAACTGCAAGGGAAGTCAGGGGAGCAGAAGGTTCTTATTTTAAGCTGGGTTGGCTAAAAGTGTTGATTAAACTAGTCTCAGACTACATTCTTCCACATACTTCACTGCATCTATTAGGGGCAAAACTCCAACAAAAACTAATGAAAACACATGTATATTAGCAAATGGAGTCAGCTCTATAGGTTAGCTTCATCTCAACTTGACCGACATAAAAACCAAGTACCAACTGGATTTTTACCTCAAGATAAATTAACTTGCACTAAAACCAGACCCATTTTACTACTGCAGACAGCACAGAACTTGTTGGCTTTATCTGTGTTTTCTATAAAGTCTCCAGCCATTGCTACCACTGACACAGCTCCGTCACTGCTAACAACAATGAAGAGCAGCTGCAAACTTGAATTAGAAGAATGCTTTTAAATATAGAACAGCAGAGGTAAATATGTCTGAAAACACACAATCTCAGCAATTTTCTTGAACATCCACAACTTTACGTGAGCTTCAATAAAATAGTAATCTTAAACTAGCTTAGTTTGCGTGAACCTTGTAAATTTTGTATTTGCACAATGGAAGCAGTGATCTGGAAGGACTGAGAAAATGAAGGAACCTATTAGTTTTTGGAAACAGTTATAAAACACGTGACTGAAAAAAAATCAGTTGAAGGTTAGATTATTGGAGAGAACACAAGTCCAACAGAGAAGCATAATTTCCTTCAGTGTAATCATCAGCTATTTGTGATATTGCACTTGGAAAAAGGAACTGGCAGGATGGACAAAAAGTATTAAAATAAATACAAAGAATTACATTCTTCACAAAGCTATGCAGAATGTGATTTAGTATCAGATAATAAGAGAAAGCTAAAGAAAATGTGTAAGAAATGAGAGTAGGAAAACAAGCTTCCCATTGGAAGTTATGGCATCAGACTTAGTAAATTCAATGAGAAGGGGACAAAGCTCACAAAGCCACGGGATATATGGAAAATGTGCACGCAGTTTGCAAAACAGCAGGCTTTACACACGTCAGTGACTGTTGTTGACTGTGATTAAGCCACACACACTACCAGGCCAAAGGGCTCTTTCCCCAAAGCAATGCAAACCAGCCCGCCAGCAAGAGGGGCAGCGCCCGGGAGGCTCAGCTTGCCCTAAGAGCAGCTCTCCCCAGCGCTTACAGGCTGCGAGTCCGAGTACTACAGTATCGCATATAGTCAAATGGAAAAGGATGCAGAGAGATTTAATAAAAAGGCAGCCGCCTAAACACCCAAAAAAGCAACTGCATGGAAGACAGCTGAGTGTGGTAGCACTTGGTAGTAGTTCACATTAATATTGTATCACATTTTAAAAGGCAGTTTCTATCAGTAGTTTGGGGCTACTTTTTTCCCCTTAGAGCATGGTGTTACATGCAAATATACAGAGAAGCAGCAAATCATCACCAGATTATTGTCAGATCTCTCCCTAGGATCTAGAAATAAGCCCAAGCTTTAGTAGTGCCTAACTGCATCTGTGGTTAAGTTTTGCTCTCACTCTCCCTTCTCCAGGAACCTAACACCGGCAGCATAGCCACACACAGTGGCTAGCACCTCCTTGGTCTGGGCAACAAAACAGGGAGTGCCGTTTCCACAGGATACCACCTACCCTTCACGTTCTTGCTCTTCCAAGCAAGAGTGATGACTACAGAGTTTAATCTGAATTTATCAACTTCAGTCACTTCCAACAGGTACTATAACCATGTCCAGCTAAGTTAACTGTTTTTTATATGGTTTTGAAATTAAAAAGAAAATCTTCCTGTCACAAATTGAAAAAACTTCATTGTCATAAAAAAAATTATCATAAATTGAAAAAACTTCACATCACAGCAGTTGTAAAAGCAACTCTTCATATTTCTCCAGGCTGCATATTTCCTAAAGGTCAAGGATATATACTTAAAAACTACAATGCTTTTCAACTACCCACACTGAAAACACTAATGATTTGTTCTTATTGCATATTTCTTGAGAATTTAACCTTTATTTTAGCTAGAGCTTTCTCCACCATCCACATAAAAATGCATTACTCTGATCTGGAGACAACTGACACCTGAGCTAGTTACTTGGTGCCCTCTTTAACTTGAACCTGCTTTGCAGGGAGAACTCAGGCTAATTCACTCAGCTACTAATTGTCCTCTGTTGCCCTTCACACAACACACTTTCCCCTCCACCCGCTCCAGGGACAGGTCGGGTCTCCTGGGGCTGACCAGGCACTTCAGAGCCAGCAGAACAAGAGCCAGTGGAGATGCCCCACACTCCCATGTAGCACTGGCCTCAGTGACTAAAACAGAGCTCCCCTGTGGCATGGTCAGATCGGGGCGAACAGAGAGGCTACGAGCTGGCGGTCCATCCCTGGGCCTAGCCATGCAGTTCGGATGTCAGCAAATAGAAACTTGGCTTCTTTTAGGCTTTCTTAGCGAAAGATGTGATCTAACCGTACAGTAAATAAGCAAATGAAAGTCTTTGTGTCAGCACTAACAATGCCTAAGCAGCTGAAAAAAAGATGAGCTTGGCAGATTAGAAAAAACACAAAAAACCCCCAGAACACATCAACAGCTTGCTAAAAGCCGCAGAAGTGGAAACATAAGCGTTGAACAACCTGGCTGCCCGGCCTCCTTCAAGCTCCCCCTGAGCTCCAAACCCAGCACCTGATGTTGCACAGGGAATGGAGGCTGGGCTGGCAAAGCTGGAATTAAAGGCGTGTACTGCATTGCTGTCAGCTGTTATTACTCACTTGGTTGCTGTTTTAGGCTCAAAACCAGATCTGCTTTGCACTGACAAGAATAATATTTATGAGTCACGAGATGACCCTCTGAGCTAGGAGCCTACTGTTTCCAAGCCGTACTGCTTCAGGAGCGCATATACACCTACCACCTGGCTAGAGACTAAGCAGCACTGTTCTCCCCACCTCAACTTCATTATTTTCAGCATCAAAACAATCAAGACTCTAAAAAACCTAAAAAGTTAATTCTGCTTTCACTTTGTACCTCTCCCTTAACACCCACTCCTTAACAGATTAAGACAATTGCTACATTAATACCCACAGAGGGGATGTAAAATACTTTCTATGTACTAAATTCTGTCTATACTTTCTGTACTTCTTTTTTAATGATATGGTTAAAGCATATTACTGTTTTGTTGGGAATGAACAATAAATATTGATGAGACTTTTATTTACAGAACGTTTTTCTTGCTGCCCTCCACCTTGTGTTACAATAGCAACTGCTGGTTTCTTATTTTTGCCTTTATTATTGTTGGCATATTTTTACATTATCCTAAGCAACACTTATTTGATGTGGCTATAAAAAGATTGAGTCATGCTGTGTCACAACAGGGTTTTCTCTTAACTGGAAAAATAAGCAAATATTTTTGTATTTCAAGCTGTTTAAAAATAGTATGTCTAAAAATAAAGCACTAAAAACAAGGGATCAGAAGAGACTGTATATTCTGCCCCTGAGAAAGCCTTGTTTCTCTCCCTCCATCAGAACTCTGCCTAAACTACAACCACCTACATGCCATAAACAATCATTCTTGGTTCCCACAAAGGGAAAAATTGCCATCCTGAATCTCTGACAGCTTTTTTCTGTAGCAAACATCAATCCTCCATCACAGTGCAGAAGAGTTTCTCAGCCTCCATGAGGGAGTGTCAAATGATCACAAGCATGACCTTTTCTTTCCCTTTTCAGTTATGACAGAGTACTATCGCATAAAGACCTTGTAGTTTTGAAGGCACGTGCCTATCTACACACATAAGTATTATGCATACAATACTAAATGATACACAGCCATCATCTTAAACCAAAGACGTCACAAAACTGAAAAAGCTGCACACCATTTTACTCAACACCTGACATCGATGATTCTACCAGTGGAGGCGTATCACTAGTCCCATGCATGCATAATTTCTACCAGTTATTCCATCTAATAAGAAAAAAAAAAAAAATCCACAACTTTTTGCAATGGTATCATCCATCAAAATACCAAACTTTTATAATCCACTTACAGGAATCTTTCACACATTTTTCTGAAGTAGAGAAGTCTGCTGTTCTCAGTAGAGAGTATTGCAGAAATACCGAACATGAATTTTGGTCCTCGACTTGGATAATCAAAACTGAGAAGCCATAAACAAAAGTACTTCAAAACAGCTCTTGTAGATTTAATGTTAGATTGGCTGCAATGATGTGACCATATTTCAGAAAGGAAATTAAAGGAAGACAGCAGAAGCAGCTAGATAGACAAAGATAAAAGGCAAATTATTTAACAGGAGGGAAATATTAAGGGAGACAAAAAAGCAGTGCTTTAAGATTTGAGGAAACAGCAAAACAAAAATATTGAGCATCTAGCAGCAGGACAGATATTTTACAGAGAGAACTAAAAATGTATTAAGGAATGGGAACTACTAGCAGGTTAGTATCCCAAAAACCACAGCTAGAGAAATAAAACACTGAGGAAAAGATTTCTGTGGGGAAAAGTCATCAATTCTCACAGTTTGCTCTCAGACAGGGGTGGATTCAGCCCAAAGTGACTAGAAGTACTGACTCCAGAGCTGCCTAGAGGCTGCGGGAGATCCCAGTTGCCCGAACACTTGCTCCCATCAGCTGCTGTGTGGGTGCTGCCTGCCCCAGCAGGGCCTGGCCCCAGGGCAGCTCCCCTCCTGCTCAGGGCTCTGGAGCCAGGGAGCAGCCATGGCTCTACCTCTCTGGAGCCAACATCAGCGCAGCCAGGGCTGGCAACAAGACAGAAACTAGAGCCTGCTTACCTGAATAGCAGATGCAGGCTTGTAACACAATACATGTTAGGGGAATGCGAGATGTCTACAGGGTATAGGCATTATGCGCATTTTCAGGAGTCAGGAAAGACATCAGCATTATTGAAAGGTGAATAACAGAACATTACAAAAATAAAAAGTTACTTCAGTGTTCGACTGTGAGGATCATGTATTGCATCAGCATTAATTTTCACCAATATTTTAAAGAGGTTATTAAAAAGGCACAGCTATGTGACAGAATAAAACAAGAAGGGGAATGAGCTTAAGAGCAGATCATGCTAATGTGCATAAGTTCTTGACACATCTTACACAGACAGTAGGCAGATACCAGAAAGTAGTTAATGAACTGTAAAATCATGTTTGCTTACCCCACAGCTTTTTGGGTGGTTGTGGCCTAATGTTCCAAGAGATTGTCTGCTCAAGAAAATGCAATACTGTTAACTACTTAATATGGTTGACTTGCTTTTAGGTATTAGCTGCCTTACTTGACTTATTGAGCAGTCTCTAGAGCTGCTGTTCCAAGTCTGACTTGTTGTTTGCTGCATGAGTAGCAAAATTTCCTGTGACTGTGGTGGACTAAGGACAGGTCTTGCAATAGCAAAATTATATATACACACACACCATTCCAATCATTTTATCGAGCAGCATCCATGCACACTAACTCCTGATCTGTAAATTGTATATGCAGTTTGCACCTGTATATACTTATTGTGCAAGTTAGGGAAATGAAAGAGAACAATGACAACAAGCAAGTTTCACCTTGGCTCTATTAGTCCAGAGTATATAATAAAGCTTTTCTATCTGTCACTCTCCTCCATTAAAAACACGTTTCAAAAAGGTAAGATGTATGACTGCACAAACATGTAATACTACAAAATACTGTACATTTTAACCCAAACTTGCTATCACTGTCCCACAGAGTATTGAAATTCATTTTTGCACCTGTACAATACAGGGGCATATATGTGTATGTGAACTTTTTCTTCCCTCCTTCACTGTCATTACAAAAAAAGGATGGGTGCTGGTTCCTCCTCCTGATATCTCCCTGGAAAAGAGATGCTCTGAGATTATTTGCATACCACCTCCCCTCAAATACTACATAGCAACTGGGATCTCAGAGGCCAAAGATCACAGGATTTTCCACAGTTGCAATGCCCCTAAACTGTCCTCCACCCCTTCAGGAACAAGAACATTACACTTTGTTTTTTTCTTTTCATTTTTGTTTTGTTTTGTTTTTTTTTTAAAACAACAGAAAACAATTTATCTATGAGGAGTTTATTCTGAGTCTTCCTCTGCATGTCACATTTACAAGAAATATTACTAGGGTTTTAACTGAAATACATAGTTAGAAAACTCAGTCAGGAAATTCAGACAAAATACCACTGCCTCTCCTTTAGCATCAGAATGAAAATATTTTTCTTTGATCATCCTGAAACTAAATAAGAAGCTGAAGTCAGCTGGGAGCTTACCATCTGGTTTCCTGCGAGAATGTCAGAACAGCATGACTCAGAAGCTTTACGCATGGACCGGCGTCTCGCATATGCGCTGCTGGAAGACAGCATTTTGATGCTGTATGGTACATGCTATGTTGGTGCCAACTGACATTTTTGGAGAAAGTAAAACCAGTGGCCTATTACAACAATGCCATCTCAGCCATGTCCTATTCTAGCTGATGTCACTGCTCACTTCCTTGCCCCGTCTCCCAGCTTTTGGAATCTTAGGCTTTAGCACCAAACCACGCTCACAGGCCACAACACCCCAGTGAATTCCCTTCTGCTCAGTCACCGCCCCCTTTGCACATGAACAGCAGCGGGAAGTCGCTCTGCCTTCCCCCCTTCTACTGACCCTTTCGGTTCAAGGTAAAATCAAGGTACTGGTTTCCTCATCAGGCTGATACTGCTGAGACATTAAGCCGAGAGTTTAAGGCCAAAGTCTCTCCCCAACAGTATCCCTGGTTGATGACTTGGTGACAGAGGGTTTTCTTGGAAAACGACTTCTCTGTGCAGTCTCTTGGAGCCTCCAATTACCCTTTTACAATGACAATTCAAGGATGGCTCTTCCCATCAGCAGGCTAAGGGCACATCGATTCAGCAGTTCACCAAGTTAGCTGGTGAAAGCAGTTTAACGTCTTGGTTAGCCCAGACTCTCCAGGTATCGCCTCCCTGTATCATACCACTCTATTTTCCACAAAGATACAGAGGTCTTAACGAGAGGCTAACTACAGCATCTCCTCAGATCTATCACCTGGCATACAAGCGTACGTTTAGTAGAAGCAGCAGTTGATAACTGCTATCATGCACTCCTTTGGAGGATATGCCTTTGCTATTTCACTAATGTGTACAAAATTGCTGGGGGTATGTGTGGAGCTCTGCAGTCTTCAACTGAATTATACAGTTTTTCTTTGTTATCTACACAAGAGGACCAAATACCTGCTGTTACACCTTCCGGAAGACCTGGTCTCTCACTGGGTTTTAATGCTACCTGTTCCTCCTGTCATGGTTTCCCTTTCTGTAGGCACGAAGTCCTCCCACAAAAGATGACTGTATTGAGGTGTACCAGCAAATATCAAGAGAAGAAAAATCATTATTTTAACTTTATTTTTAGCTGCAGGTTTTGCTTCTTTTTATCCATGCAGAATGGAAAATGAAGAGAACGGCACTATTTCTGGATTTCTTATAGAGTCATAAAATCATAGAATAGTTTGGCTTGGAAGGGACCTTTAAAGGCCACCTAGTCACACACCCCCTGCAATGAACAGGGACATCTTCAACTAGATCAGATACATACTTAGTATTCAATTTGATAAGTCAACAAGACTACACTGAAGGACAAAAGGCTAAATCAAGACTTTTTGGAAGTATTAAAGATGGAGAAATCATTATAGCATCTGTAGAATTTCCAGGGAATAAAACTGCTCCTGTTAAAACACCATTTAGTTACTACTCCATTGTAACTGAAGAGTATCAGTTACAACAAATTCACTCTGCAGCTACTGAATCAATTTCCAATGATGTCACTAGCACTTTCAAATGTCTGAAAATATCTCATTCCCAGCAACAAATGTTTACATAATCAGTTCAATGTTTTAATTACAAGCAGGAAGGTACTATACTCTGGCAGAATATACTTCTAGCTCATATTTGTAGTTACACCCCAATGAACTGTGATTTATCTTTGAAAAACATGCTCACCAGCAATAGCGCCAGTAATCACAAAGCATGACAAAAAGACATGCCGAACTATTACCGTTTTGAATCTTTCCTTGAATTTAGTATAAAACTTCTTTAACTGTAACATTATTCTCATCATAAAATATTTACTTTTCATCAACTAATTTTATTGAAGTAACATTGCCAAAGGAAGCTTTTACATAATAAAATTACAGTAAACATCTTATTGTATTGTACTGCAGAGAAATATCATTTGTATTAAGAACTATGCATCTACATATAAGACTTTTGCTTTGATTTTTCAGTAAGACCATAATATATTTCTACACGTTTTAATACACTAGATGTGTTAAACTTGGGTCATAAACTATTTTCCCAGGCTACTAAGGCTTTCAGGTTCCTTTTTTTTTTTTCCCTATTCTGCATCAGTACACATACAAGATAGCTCTGTTTTTTCAATTAAAAATACTAAATCATTGAAAAAGCTTAATGAATCAGAATAACAAAAATCTAGTAATTTGTTTTCAATCTGTAGTCCGCTACTTTTAGCAGATGAATGAAAGGTAACTTTCGGCTACCTAGTTAATTAATACCAAAGCAGTTCATGCAAAAACTGCTTTAAGTGGCCCATAACCGGAAAGCCAGCGAGGGCTCCCAGCCTGCTGCCCGGGGCAGGGATGGCTGGGGGAGAGGGGCCTGCCTGTCCCAGGGAAGGCGGTGGCAGTGGGGCATCCCGCTCTGCCCTGCTGCACCAGCTGTGTTGGCTGTTCAGCTGCTGCAAACAGAGCTTGCCTCAACTTTGCTGAAATAACTGATCAGGGAGGAGGCTTGTGTGAACAACAATCCCAAACGTCACCAAATAACTATTTATGACGGCCTTTCTAACCCTGCGATGACCTTTACTGCTTAGCCCGAGACTGCTTTTATGACTGTACCCAGTGTATGTCCTACAGAAGGATGAACTGTAACTGCAGTATTTACACAACATACAACTCCAGTGTTATTTTTGTAGCCTTTTTATGCATTCTAACATTTTACATCAATATACTTTTTTTTAAGGTTCTTGGGTATTGAACTCTGATCTACAAACATCATTTTTCCTGCCTGAACAGTCCCCTAAAAAAACAACACTCTTTAAAAATACAGTTTTAATACAGTGTACCAGCTCTCACACACAGATGATAGAATAAATTTTTTTTAAATATTTTAGAAAGAGCAAAACTGTCCTTCCCAAATATGGCAAGAAACTGAAACAATCTCAATAAATGGATTCTTTTTGGTTGGCTTAGAGATTTAATTAAAAAATAAAAACGTCGATGCCCCAACATGCCCATTTCATTAACATACTACCTACAGAGACACTCTTGCTTGCTTATCACCCCAAACCTACTTTTTGGGTTTTTTTATTTGCTTAGCACATATTCATCAGACATCTAGATACAAACCAATTTAATTCCAAAGTGATGTACAAGCACACTCCAGCAATAACAAGGAATATTATATTTTAGACCGGAAACTGTATTATTTTCTTCTCAATAAATTATTGAGCAACTACAGCTGTGTTGGGCATATTTGTCTTCATTTCATCAATTGCTAATGGATCGCAAGGTTGGGCAGATTATGGAAATTGGAATGGCCCTTGGTTTGTTACTGTTGTTTTTAACTAAGAATATCAAACTAGATGTTTTTATGCCAAAAGCTTCATCTAGTTGAGTAGAAGTATGTAGTAATTCCGCAAAAATTGACAGATTGGTTTCTAAAATACGCACATTAGCTAAATCATCCCCCTGAATCACATCTGAATTTAAAATAATTTTGAAAAGCTACAGTTAAGTCTCCTTCGCCTTTTTGTTGTTGTTGGGTTTTGTTTGGGGTTTTTTTTTGCTTTTAGGTATAAATACAGGTATTTTCTGAACTTATTTACAAACCAGAGGGAATAGAATTTTTTTTTTTTTTTTTAAGTGGAGATTGTCATGTAGTCACATGCCTCTGCGGTTCAGGCTAAAGAAAAACACTCTTTATTGTAATAAGCATGACAAAACAGCAAAAGCTGCAACACAGCAGATAACTGTGGCCAACACTGGTTTTTCAACAGTATGTACCAAAAAGCACCTTTGTGCTGACACCTCAAAATTCTGTTAGTGTAGTGCACTGCTCAGAGTTATAACATTTAACTGCTCAGATGCCAAAAGACAGACATGCGGTCAACTGCTCATTTCTTAAACGCAGGCACTGGAATAGTCAGTGGTTTCAAATCAAGCTATTTTTTGAGAAATTTGCTTTGGTCTTCCCAACTGTTATAACTGGGACCTGCCCTCCTATATGCATAGTGTTGTTTCAACTGGGAGGAGCACAGCAGTACAAGACAAACACTGCTGTGGTGTACCAGGGCGGGGCCCTGTGATAGTTCTACTTGCCAAAGTCCTGCTTGCAGAATTTCCAGGTATAGTGTCAGGTTTGTCTGGGATTTTCCCAATTAGATGGCTTCAAGAATATCTACTTTCATGTTGCATTAGAGAGCTGCGTAGCTGTCCTTCACAGGGTGTTCAAATGTACAGCTCGGGTGACTTGATTTCTATACAGGTCACTGTACTGGGGGGACCACCTGAACAAGGAGAGCCTGAGGAATTGCAGTCTGCAGCACTGGCCAGCAGTGGCACTGGGAGATGGGATATGCAGTGAAGAGCTGAAAAGCTGCTATTGCTCACTCAGGGAGAAGGAGTGCACTCATTTCACCCCATTTCACATGTGAGCTGTCAACTCCCCTCGCTGGTGCCAGCAGCTGGGGGAGCCTGTCGGGGGCGGGGGGGGGGGGGGGACTTCGGCGGGGGGGGGAGGAGGACTTGAGGAGCTCCATAGTGGGGGAGGTTCTAATGTAAAAATTGCTTTCTATGTTTATTTTAATTTCACAGAGTGCTGAGCAAACAGAGTAAAAGCTCCAGGACTACCACAGCTCCCTGTTTACCTCAGCAGTACTAACCCAGAGCAAGAGGGGAAAGGCTCAGGGAGTGGTGTTCACTCACCTACAGTGGTGCTGACACCTGGGTGGTAAGGCGCATGGGGCTCAACCCACAAATTCCTTTTTATTAGCTTTCATGTTTTGCTATTCGCACAAAAAAATCAGATTTGACTTCAGACACTGTGATAGATAAGACTATTTGACACATTGTTTAAACCTTTATTTTAACTCTTTAAAAGAATCCAACCTTAGTATTTTATTTCAGTGCATGCAGATATAAATTCTTCCTTAACTATTACATAAAATACAAAGAATTCCTTTGAGCATCCCATCTCAGGAATTAGTTACACATCTTTCCAACAGACCATACCTGCAAGTTCATATCAACATTAACCAAAAAGCAACAGGAAGCAAAATGTTGGGAAAAGCAGCATACATCAGACACGACAAACCTCATGCACTGTGCAGGAGACTCAAACAGATACTACTTCACTTTCTCAGCTGTACATTCGTCTCTGGCCTGATGTGTAAAGTGCTTACTACCCGCTTCCAGCACAAGGGTTGAGGATGGCTATACAAATACACTGCAGCTTAGGAGCACATGCTTCCTAGAGCTCACAGGAGTCCCCTCAGAAAGCACATTCCCCTGCCAATCTGACAGTCCAATTCCTGCCCTCATCATGCAGGAAGGATGTTAAGACCCAACACACAAAACTTTGCAGACCACTCCAGGTTTTCAGTTATGCATATGAGGACCAAACCTAAACATCCAGGGGCAAAAAGATTTTTCTTCTGCAAAGTAGATGGTGACAGCAGGAAAAGTCTAAGCTGCTCACACTAAAGATACAAAAGTGGAAACTTGGTGAATGGACAATGAAAGTGCTTAACAGTCAAGGAACCATTTAATGTACAGGTTCATTCATCCTTTGTCAGAGCTTGATTTTTACTTTAACCAATAATAATTACACTATGCCATGGCAAGCAGGTCCCATTGAGTGTTCGTAAGAGATATATCCTCATAACCAGATTATCCTCCACATGCACATTATGAATAAAGTTAACATTTCCCATGGCACTGATTTTCTGTAACAGTTTTGATTATTCAGTCGAGGGTAGCTTTGAAAAGAAACTACATTAAAAATACAGCATGTAATACTTTGGTTGTATAGAATAACTGGCTTGTTTTCACTTAATGAATATGTTAGTTTTACTTCACTGGCTTTTACTACAGTATCTTCTTAGCCAGTATGACGAGAATGCAATCCTTTGAACATTTTTCTGAATAATCTGGCCTGCTTAAGATTTCATAAGGCTGTCATTTCTTCTTCCTGTTAGATTCAATGCTTCAAATTATTTACTCTAATCTGTATTAAGCTTGCATCCTGGATCTCTACACTTTAATATTCCCGTAAGAATTCATAAGGCACCCAATAAAACAAAACTAAAAATTAATATACGTGATGTCCACTAGCTAAGTAGCTCACTGCATTCTGCCAATGAAGCTGATGCCCCAAAAAGGTGGAAGCATAGAAAAGCATTGGGAATATGAATCACAGAATCATTAAGGTTGGAATAGTTCATTCTACTCGAGTGGAACACCATGGTTATTAGTTGAATTATGCAAGGGAAGTGTCTGGCCCCATATTTTTTAATATAACCTTCAACAGCTAGGAGACTGGGTCTTTATGGCTATTACATAGGCTGCACCAATGCATGTGTATGATCCCTGCATCTGCAGTGTCTTTGTTTTGTTAACTGTGGGCAGAAGTTCACATAATACGTAAAGTGATAGTTCTTATTAGTCTACAGGACTAAAGAGACAGGTTTTAGCACAGAAACACCTATTTTTCCCCCAATGCTTTAATATGTTAGAATGTCTAAAGTTAATATCTACCTATCATTCAAATTATTACCGGAGCAAGAAAGCTAACTGAATACTAATTTAGCCATCTAGCTATCTAAAAGCTATAGGCTTTTACCAGATGCGTGAACAAGCGAGTTCATTTGCAAACTAGCATTCTTCATACATTTGCTACAGGAATCTGATACTATCAGGATACATATTAGATTCAGTCTCACGGATGTTGTATTGGCGTAATTATGCTTTGAGCAGACATGCCAGCCAAAGAAGTTCTGAATGCACTGCAGGAGGCTTAAATTGCTGCTGTTTCACAAAGCCTGTAACTTTATGACTGATTTTTCAGGATTATGCAAAAGATAAAATTTTAGCTCAGTAACAGCTTGTTAGTTAATTCACCTTGTAGTTCAGTATCAGCATCATAAATACACATAGGTTTCAAACTACTTCTGTTAAAGGGAAACCAAATGAAAAGCTAAGTATCAGCTTTGAAGAAAAAGTTCTGCATACCACTTCCAGTAAGTTACCCTAATTTTACTTAAAAGAATCTCTGTAGTGGTGCAGTGTAATACTGCATTTTCTTTCTCCTTTAATTTTGCATTTCCATGTCTGATGCTGGCTTCCTGTCAGAAATTTATTAACATTTTCTCTGTTGGAGATGCCTCATTTAACTAAAGGTCTTTACCATTTGAACACTCAAGTACAGTGAAAAGATGCAAAGCATCCAAAATTTGAAGACCAATCCAAGTAAGTGTTTCTGTACCCTCCCCAAATTGTATTGATACAAATCCGTATTCAGCATGATTTTACATTCTACATTAGGTTCCTTTCATCACCATCACCAGTATCCCTATCAACTTGCAGATGTCATTTAAGTCTTCAAAGAACTTATGTTAGATAACTTTAAACATGATTAATCCAGCTACTCATTTATATTCCTTTTATCATCTTAAGCAAAATGCTAAACTTCATAATGAAAGCTCAGAACAGGTGAAATGCAAGCTAAGTCACAAGGTTTCAAAATGGCGGGGTGTGGAATAGAGGAAAAAACCTAAATCTCAGATATTAAACTGTAGCTGAAGACTTTGCCTTGCAGGGCTTTGACATAAACCCATGTTAAACTTAAATGCTTGCAATGCACCTTTCAACTTCTGGCCTCATTCAAACTCTGAGCTCCAAGTCAAACCTACATAAACTAAAAAAACTTTAAGTGTAAACGAAAACCAGCTGAATTACTTTTCATCTAAGCATATCATTCTGATTTGGAAAAGACAGCTGTTAGGTGGACACTGTTTCTTTCCCTCCACCCCTGAACAACCTGGACATAAACCAGATGCTCAGATTATCAATATTCTTTAACTGCTGCAATTCATTACACTCTTGAAGCCCTTAGAGGCCGCTTTACCTTTTTCTACACTCCATATTAAATGCAAGATTTGTGGTCCTTTAAAAATAAAGTTCTAGCTCAAAACCCAAGGTGCACTCAGGTTGCTTTCCTCTAAGCTTACATGTCAGCCTGATAAGCAACATATTCCTTATGACCCCATCAGGGCCACAGGAGCAGCTCAAGGTCTTGCAAACGTGGTATAAACGCTGCGTTTGACTCTACCTTAGTGAAAACAAATGCAGTTTAAGGTGGTGTGCTAAAAATGTGACCCAAGTGTGATACCAGTAGCTGTACCTTTAGCCTATACCAGGTCAGTAAGAGTGTCTTCTACCACACGCCCCTCAGCTGTGCACTGTCACCATGAGTGAGGCATGCAGTTGGACAGAGATATTCAGTGAAGAGGTACCCATTAGAGTTCAACTTAGCACGCAGGGCTGTCATGAACTTTGACAAACCCTTCCAACATTTTTCTCCTTCAACACCTGTTTCTTTGCCTTCCTCACACCTGACCTAGAAACACTGAGGCACCTGTAAGTTAGACTGAGAACCAGAAGGAAAACAAGGTGTCAGGAGCATTCCAGGAGCAATACCAAAAAGAAAAATATTGACACTTTCTATGAACCTCCCTGGTGACAACTAAGGGTTCACCATGCTATATTAACCTTTGGATAATCCTAAACCCCGCAGGTCCGTTTTCAAGCCTTTGACTGCAGTTCCTGGAAGGGACAAAGAGCTTTATTCCATTTTCATGCTGTCCAAAATCAATCTCTTAATTCTGCTACTACACAGCTGCCTGGTTTTGTCCCTCTTTCTTGTGAGCAATACTCATTCCTGTCTCAGCCAACCTTTGGTTTCTGAAGCAGCAGGTGTCCATAGCTCAGATAGGTCTTGAGAATGGTTCAGAGCAGGCAGCTCCATGTCCTGACTAAGAGGCAGGCCAGACTTTCAACCTTCTGCTACTTCAGAAAGATACATATGTGCAGCAACAAAGATACTGCCGTTATGTGCAGATGACAAATACTGCCCTTTCTTTACTACTGCATATTTGGTGTTTTCCCCAAATTTCATGACAATATGGTTACCTAAGATTCTTAGATGACAAAGAATTTAAGTCAATGCCATAAACTTTTGCAGCATTGACCTATGATGTTTGAATACACATAAGAAGATGCCAAGACACTGATGCAGGACATGCTTCTATATTTATGAGGCTACTTTCATAAAAATCTATTTTCTTCCTTAAAAAACTTATATATGAACCTACAGGCAAGTTCTTCCAAGCAATTTCAGGTGAGATTTTTTTTTCCTCTGTGTAATCTCAGACAATTCCTTGTGACCAGTATCAGTTACTGGATTTGATAAGTATTTACAGAAAAGGAAGCTATTCTTTGATACTACCAGGAACCACCACTTTAGCACAGTCTGAGGAAGCAATGCTCAGAAAGTTTCCTAAGGACAAACATCACTTGACTCTCTATGAATAAATCTTATAAAACACTCCAGCACAACTCATTTTGTGGTCAAGCTGCTGGTACTTGGCCATAGCATCCACACAAACCTGAAAATAAAAAAAAAAGGGCCTTTACAAAAAAGAAAGTGCCAAACTGGAAACAAACTTCAAGTGTGTTTGAACATTTCTCCATGTAATTAAAAAATATAATCCAGGAATGGGAATGAGTTGGGCAGCCCTCATAATGCAATGCTGAGGCTCAGCACAATACCAGTCTTTATATAAACATAGCTAAGATTTTGCCAAGACAGTTGTGTCTAAATGTTGTTATTAACCAAAGGATAATTGTGAATAAAGGAATGTGGTAAGTCTTTTTTTTTTAATCAGTTGCTTGAGGTTTTTTGGTGCCATAAACAATGCATAAACAAAGTTTAGCATGAATTATTCAACACCTAAAATACTGAAACTCATTGAGGCTTTCAAAACCAAAATTCTTTTAATTGTGAACACATAATTAAAAAAAAGAAGAGAACCATGAAATATCTTGCCAACCTACTGTGACAGTTTTATTTATGCCTAGTTAGGTTTTGTTGAAGAGAAAACCATTCTCCCCTTGCTTCTGCAATGAGTATCTAGGCTAATTATGAATGTTTGTCCCTGCAGAACTGTAAGGAAAGACAATTCCGAGGTAGCCTACCCATTTTTATAGATAGTATCCTTTTCCTTTTTTTAAATTAAAAAAAGCAGACATAATACACACATCTTAAGTTTTCCTCCTTGTCTACACATTTCAGATTTCAGAAGACTAGCCGAAACCTGAAGTTACAGATTCCATCTAATCTGCCACAGTGAAATAGGGCACTTGTTTCATTGCTCATGGAATTGGAGCTTCAAACATCTTCCAAGGTAACCTTTCAAAAACACAGACACAAGAGTATGAACAAAACTAAGTCCAATATGACCAAATCCAGTAAGACTAGAGTAACTCATTACACAGTTGGGTTTTTTTTGGTTTTTTTTTTTGTTTTTTTGTTTTTTTTTAAACAAGCAAGGTATAAAGGCTGTCAGCAACTGAACAAATCTGCAAGTCTTTGCTATTTTGCTACTGAGAATTCAATTTTTGGTATTTCAGATGTTAATATATCCAGTTAACAAAAGCTATTAGAATCGCTTATGTTAATTAATAAAAGCCTCAGGGTTTTTTCTTTAGGTTTTTCAAAATAAAGAACACACTAGTAGAAACTGTTCCTTAGTAAAATTTGTAAATTGTTTGTAATATAAGCAACACAAAATGCCTCTCCTGTAGGTTGTATTGCATTCAAATGCAAAAAACATGCAAGTAAAAAGCCTGTGCGCACTAGAATGCCTCATCCAGTTAAGTTTTTTAATATGTAGATGAATAACTCACTTGACGATTTCCTATTAAATCCTTACGTTTTATATGCAGTACCAAAATCTCATTCTATCATTTCAGACAGCTATTATAATTTCACTTCAATTTCATTTAGTGAAAAACTGATAGGTGTTAATATGTAACATTTCCTCACATTACTGTAGCACTCAAGTACCTGTAGACCAGGAGTGAAGTTAGGCAAGAGTACACAGGGCACAGCCATGTCATCTCCTATTACTTCTAATGCTACTGGGTACAGTACTGGTGTTCATAGGGGTGGGCCATTCACCCCCATGGAGGTCACTTGAGGGCAGTATGCTATCCTGTTACATGACTTAAAGCATGTGATGGAAAAGGGGATAAAGGCACAAGGCATGGAATGCTTTAACCATTTCAGCAAATTAAGTGGGATCTGAAGCTATGAAGTTGGTCATTCAGTAACGTAGGTTTAGGATTCACATTCCCACTCTCAAAACCCTCACTGATGCCATCACATGCTTTGGTTTATTTGAAGTATAGTAACTGAGAAAAGCTTGTATTTCTACAAGGTTCCTTTAACATCACAGTTCTATGTATCATCTAGTGAAGCAACAGTGGAAAAATACAGCACACATCAGGCATGTGATCTCTAACCATCCCAGCCCTCTGCCTTTTTCTTTCCCTCAGAAAATGCTAATCTGAACAACTGTATGAAAAATGATGTTGTGCAGCTAAGCATGCCTCATCCCGTTAATGAAAGCACCTCTTAAAATCTGTAGATTAAAGAATTAGACCATCAGATATGCAGATGTGCTTCTGCATACTCCTTGTGCAATGTCTGACTGCCAGAATCATTTTGTTTCCACTGAATCACTTCACTTCCACTGAAGTAAGAACGAACAGGAGGCAGCCTGCAGCTATCTTGCTTCAGTGTTTGCTTCTGTCAAATCTCAAGGTTTAGCAAGGGTTGATTTACATAGTGTTTGCATGGGAGAGCATCAGGTAAAGCCCAAGTTTCTAAGAGAGCAAGACTAGTAATTTAGTCATTGATGAGTCAGTAACAGCCCACTGGTTCCACAGAAGGGCTACCAAAAGGGACCAAACCTTTCAAATAGTGTCAAAGAGGTTTCAGTTATTTGCAGTGATTAAAGGTGTCACGGAACATTTTGCAAGAGTATGTTTCTTTACCCTGGAGTCCAGTTCTAATGTAGCTGTATTGCTTTTAGGTAGTGTTTGACAGCAGCTTTGAAAAAAATACTCTGCATTAACTCGTACAGTAACAGCTAACATGATGGAAGGGCTTTCCTGTATCTTTTAACTTGTGGTATCTGGTGTACAAGCAATATCTAACATCAGCTATTCCATAGATTCCTATTAGAGATGTATCCTCAGTGGTGTTTTGACAATTTAGTGCTAATGCACAAATTGAGTAGTGTATGTATTTTATTGCGCTCTTAAATTCTCCAACACCCTGTAGCAGTAACTGTAAGGAGTAATATGAAGATAAAAATTTTTAATCTACTGTTAAAGTCACATGTTTCATATACAGGCATTTAAGTAATAACATGACTTATTCAAATAATGAGCTTCATGAACGGAGATGACATTTGTACATCCATTTTAATCTCTATCACCTTATTGCAAAGTACAAAATAGAACTATGTGTTTCATTGCAAGTTTCCCTTTAGTACACACTACCATAGAAATCTGCACTTTAAGAGGGACCAGAAAAATGTCCCAATGTTTACACACACCATTTGTTGTCTGTTAAGCCTGTTTAGTACTTCTAGTAAAGGCAAAACTTACACATCACATTATACTATCACAGGTAACGCTTAAGGGACAAACCCCCAAAATCACACTGAAGTCTGTAACAATACGGCACATGCCCTTTGGGATTTACATCTGAAGACAGAGGACCTCTGTAAAGGCTTGCTGAAAGTTTAAGAGGTAAAAGGGAAAGCTTGTGGAAGACAACTGCAGAAGTCAAGAGGTAAGACCACAGAGTCAGGCCAAGTGGTTCAAAGTCACATGGCTCATCAATGGGAATGAGGCCAAGCACAGGTTTCCTATACAAGGTTAGGATCAGAGAACATGTCAGACCAAATCAGCTTCATCAACAATACTGAAGGCTTATAAACAGATGAAGAAGAGTACTAAGGTAGAATTGAAAGAGCAGAACTTCACATAGAAATTGGAAGTAGCTTGCCTGGATCAGACTAGGCTCCCACCGTCTTGCCAACTCAGACCATTCCACCATTCTCTCTTAGATATATTCCCCTTATTGTCTTTCCTATTTGAGAAAGTAGGATCTGCCACTCAGCCTATTGCAGACCAAGTCATGCTTCCATCACAGAGGGCACAATGCAGTTTGGATACACTGTCTGTCAAAACCAGCAAAGGGTTCCAGCCCCCTCACACATACAGATTATTTAGGCTCCTAGGAGAGCTCCACAACACAAAGACCATAGCAGCTGTTAGGAATATGCCCCTTAGATATATTCCCCAGTATTTCCTTATTAAAATAGCACCAGAACAAAACAACACCCACGGAGTGATCACAGAGGCTCTGCACAGCTCTGGTACTTCAGTGAGGTTCTCACACACTGTCACACTAGAGACTGAAAGACAGGAACAGGAATAAAGGGGAAAACAGTATGTTTTATTACAGCTACAGTAGCAAATGGATAGAACAACAGCAAGTACTCCTCCACCTGACAGTTATAATACTTAAGATGACCTGACCTGCCCTTACTGACTTTAAAAAACTTTTACTCAGTTTTAGTTCTTGAGTATATTCCCAAGTCTCCAAAAATACCAAGAATGAAAAATAAGTGACTAGGCATCTCATTCAGGTATCATTAAAAAAAAGGTAAGCAGCTTCATTAGCTTCATTTAAGTGAGGTAGACTTCAACCCACCTCAAGAGCTTCAATCTGTCAAGAATGATTGCAAAACAAGCCCTAAAAGGACACAGAATGTTGTAGAAAACATTCTTCATTGTTCACTATATCCTGTTACCAGCTTGAACGTAATTTTGAACCAGCTACTAAACTGGTGCTTTTTTCTGTTTTGGCAATCAGATTATATTAACTTCCCCTTTGTTTTTTGTTTTTTTGGGGTTTTTTTTCCTGTTTGTACACCTGCATTTTCAATGAGCAAACAGCAACAGGATTAGTATTTTATAGTTAGCCTACTATTCTACATCTGTAAAGAGCAGAATGACAAAATACTTTCAAAGCTCTGAGGAAAAAAAAACAATAAACTTGACTTCCAACTTTAAGATCTAATTGTAGTCCCCAAGTAAAATAGTTTTGAAATAAAAATGGATATTCTTCAAAAAATTCACAAGCATAGCTACCTCACACCAGGTAGCTAACATCCCAATTATTGACTCTCCAGCTATGTATTTTGAAGTGCAGACCAGGAAGAACTCCCCAAAGTCTTAAGTGCATTCTAGAACAGTAGAAAGTTACCACTGGTAGTTTAGACTTAAGCCTCTTTTCCCCCATACTAAGTTATGAGCTATTTAACTGTTCTTGAGTATCAGAGATCCACTACAAACCACAATAAGCTGGTTACAATCAAACTGATGGGAGCAGTTCAGCTTGCTTTGTCCCTTGCAGTCCCCTTGAAGGGGACTCAGCAGAAAGAAAAATCCAACCACGCAGTAGCAGGCTAAGCCCACTAACTGCTTGTTCAATTACCCATGTACTGGACCAGTCAAGTGAAAAGTTACCTAATGGCCTCAGGTGCAAAAATGCCTCAGCCTGTATCATTACGGAATTATCTGAACAAAAGAAAACCTGATTTGAGTAGGTGAACACTCTCGAGGTGTGTCAGCCGAAATAGCTATTCATGACTAATTCATTAATTGTGGTAACAACATGTTTCTCTATTACATTCAAACTACTACCTTCAGAACTCAGTGACGGCAAAAGGTTTATGAGGTATCTGCCTATGCACTAAGGGTACAGGCTGTGCTGTCAATACAGCCCAAATATACTTGCTTCAGCACTTGCCATCTTTTGCACAGTTAAGACTTTTTTCAGAATAAAGAGCCCTTAAATTCCTTTCCAAAAAAGAAATTTTCAGGACTGGAAAAAGTTATTTACACCTATAAACTTATTCTATGCCACTGAAACAAGGATTTAGAATTTTGTATTGTGCTCTGCTCTTCCAGGTGGGTTTCAGACGTTCCTTTCTTATCCTGAATTGCAAGTTTTTAGTTCTGTCAAGACCATATAGATAATGTCTTAATTTTGGGCAGTCTGACACATGCAGCTGAACTTTATTTAGTCTGAGTTTAAGTAGAGATTGGAATATTTAAGAATGAGAAGAGGTCAAGCTCAGGACTCCTAAACTAAAGATCAAAATTTGCTGTCACAGAATTAATTTGTATTTTTACTGGTGAATCGTATGGCAGCAGGTAAGGCAGGCAGGAAGGGAGCACATTTCTAGTAATTAAAATGCTTTTCTGAAGTACACTGTATTTGCTTCTTTCTCAGAATGGCTTTATTAGTGACTGTTTAACAAACCAAGTTTAGGGCTTGGGGTCCTCCCCCAACTCCCAAATCTGTACTAGGAATACAGAATACAAGATGAGCTCATCCAAGTACAGGTCTCAAGATTAAAAAAAAAAGTGCAACTGACATTGATGTTCTAATTACTCTTTCCTCTTCCACTATCGGCAATTAAAGGCTGAGTGTTCATTTCACTAAATTTACTTTGTAACCTCCACTAATTCCAATTCTTCATAATTTAAAATACACCACTACTAATGTATAGACCAATAGAAGCTCTGCTGTAGAACAAGGACTTGTAGCTATTTAAAGGCAAGCTTTTAGTATTGTGAAGATGGACCTCCAGTTATTTTAATCCACCCCATTAGTGCCACCTAACTGCTTAACATCACAGTAACTCCATGCAGAAAACTGCACTGTACCTGGCTACAAAGAAAATAGACCCAATGTGACCCTGCCAAGACTAACCCATGGTTTGAGGAAGGTTAGATTGTCCAGAAACACTGTATCACCCCTCTCTTAGTGAAGAAGGATGTTCATTCCATCCAGAACGATACCAAATATGGGAATAAGTGGCCACTGTTCCTCTATTTCCTCTCAAGTGTTCCTAGAATGAACCAAGAATAAAAACACAACGTAAACTACAGGAAGAAACCACTGCTGGTCATGAACTTATTCTGCATATTGAGATCAGATCTCTGTGGACTGGGTGTGCTGGTATTTCAGGCATTAAGAGCCCTGGAACCAGAATTCCTATTTACCACTAGAAGAGCTTTAAAGAGTCGTAGTCATGTGAACAGCTTTAAGACTTCTGGAGAAGTCATCTGGGTAACTGACAGTAGGAACTGGTAAACTAGAGTATTCCTTTCAATATTAAAATTGTCAGTTAATAACAGTACTACCTACATTAAATAATTAATCCGTTCTCTATTACTGTGTGCTACGTCAGTTCAACCACTTTATAGCCTCACAAGAGGCTCGTGCACTTCGTTAAGCATACTGCTCAGACTGAGGCCAAAGTCAATGGAAGCTGTAGTAAGTTCTGCAGAGAATACATATTCTGTGTGTTTGAAGGCAGCTTTAAGCTGCTAAGATTAATCTCCATTATATGTACTCTTTTAAACCACGAAAGAGCCCATTTCAGTTGTATCAAATGTAAGTTTTGTGAACTACATAGCATCATATATATTGATTTAATAGTTATTTAAAGCAAATTACTAACTGGGCAAATTCTTATTTTCTCCAGTACATTGAATCTAGTCCTTTACTGCCATGCAGATATACATTATTAGAGAGTGCTGCAAGTCAAGAGTGACAGTATAGACAAGTATCTAAGCTTCTTAAGAAACCAGACTTAGTTGCTAGAAACAGGTACTCAGCATGTATCTTGAGTTCCACACATTGGATACTAAGCCCTCTTTCACTTGGTTAGGTACACTTCTAATCTGACTTGCTCTGCTGAAGGCCTGTCCCTATCCTCTCATCTGAAAATCATCATGCCTCAATCTCTGTGGTTGCAACCCAACACTGAGACAAAAAAAAAACACCAGTGAAACATGGCAAAATAGCAAAAGCAGTGGCCTCTCCTACAATGAGGTCATTCTCCCTTCCCCCCATGCTCTGCTTTAAATGGAGCTCAAGTTTTTACTTATTAAAGGGCAAATCTCAAATCAGACCTCCGTAAGACATAAGTAGTGTCGTAACAGGACCTCCATTTGTTACAAACAACATCCAAGTTCACTCTTCCCCGCGCGTCAAGCCTAGTTCACCTCAAAAAAAGGACAACAAATAGCACAGTCAGTAGAAGTTACTGCAACTTTAAGAACCAAGTAATTTTCACTGATAAGTCTATTCCTATAAACTAGGATCACCAACAGAATGGCACTTGGGTCCTTACAAGGTTCTGACACATTGTTCCTGCAGGGACTTTGCCTTCAACCGTTGGTAAGGAGAATGTGACACTGGCCATCGAATATGAACCCTGAGGGGCCCATCAAGTCCCATCACTTAGCTGGAAGAAAAATGTTCCTCCTCACACAAGCACTCTGTGCTAATGCCACCCCTTACTAGTGCAACTTGCAAATGTGGGCTTTAATCATCTGTAATTAGGAACTCTTGGGCACCCGAGGAAGAACAGGAAGACATGCTTCGCAACACCAACAGCCACTGCAGAGAAAGTGAACAGCTAACAGTTTGGATACAGTTCAGGACAGAGTTATGCATTTTTAGCTCTTTTGCCACAGACATCTCAGCAGGTTTAACCCACTACTCTGTCACAGTAAACCTACACTTCCCCTTCCACCAGGGCCAATCAATTCCAAAAAGTCACCTTACTCCAGTCTATTAAGTCTTGCAGGTTACCCAAAGAACAGCCAGGATACCCTCAAAAACTGAAAACATCTGAATTGCCCTACCCAGAGAAGTTATTTTGACTTTTCCACTGCAAAGACCAGAATGTTTTTGCAGGAACTTTTGGTTTGCTGAATCTAGCAATTATTGACCAATATAGTAGTTCCCAGCATATATTTAAAGTTGAAAGGAAGCACTGAAAAAGGCTTTGGAGACTAACAACAATACAGCATCAAGTCCAGGAAACACGACTGTGCACAAGGCACAGTTTTTAAGTTGAGGAGGGAAAAAAAAAAATAAAAAATCGGAAGTAATTCTGTTCTTAGTGGGACTACTGCATTTTAATTGGTAAAGTCAAATATTTGTTTTCATTGATTAAAGCAATTCAGAACTAAGGAACTACACAAGAACACTGTCAGCAGGATATTATATATGGTATAGAAACTATATGTAGTAAAATCATGCTTTGTAATACAGTTTCCACAGTCCTCAATTTTTTTAATTCAAATTATGGTAGGAAAGTTATCAGAAAATTCCTGACAGAAGTGCTGTGTCAGTGTAACTTGCTTCCATAAAAATTGTACTATCAGGAATCAACACAAATTATAGAACTAAATATGATACAAGAGTCTAATACAATGATGGATCCCCGTGTCCAATCAGTTTTTTCCCTAGATGACTGCATAGCTATTGCATTGCTAGTTCCTGCAAAAACATCAGATTTCCTGATCTACGTTGAGATAGCAATTTGTAAGTGCCGATACCAAGACAGCACAAATAATTATGCAAAGTCCATCTTTCATTGGCTTTACCAGAAGATACTGTAGAATTATTTATTAATTCAGATGATGTAGGCAGCTAGTACCTCTGTGCTCAGAAAGTGAGGATGGGTGGTTTTGTAGCTTTATGTCCTGTCTGGACTGAATCTAACCAAATTTTAAATCCCCCATTTAAATTAAAGTATATCTGTGCTATGACTGTTTTCAATTACTGTTATATATACTTTTGGACATTTCCCTTCCTTTAGTTATGTACTGAATACAGTCAGGGATGCAGTACAGGAAAACAAATTCCTTCATAATTGATAAACAGACAAATCAAATTCTTCTCAAACACTGAAAAACAAATACTCTAAAAGTATGCACTTGCTTTTGAGTACCATGAAATAGCCTTTAAGATTAGGTTTAATGAAAATACTCCTTCAATATGCCTCAAGAACACTCCTTCCACTTAGCAAATGAAGTATTTTCCAGCTCGTACACCAAAACATCTGCAGTAAGATAGTTCAAAACCCGAGTGATCAAAAGGATCACTTCAGCACATGCCAGAAGCAGCACAACAGCTCCAGGCCCAACAGCTAACAGAATGCTAATGCTGTACATGTTCACAATACTTAGGTAAACTTTTGTCCTTGGAATCTTCCCACTAACCCCCAACCAGTAGTACTTCCATACCAAGTGGCCTATCAGTGTATAGGGATCGCAACCCAAAGGATTTTAAATGCGTTGGCAACATTTGTTAAAAAAAATTCAAATACATTTTGTATCAGCACGCTTCTTTTAAGAAGTTAGGAATAACACAGGGTTAAGAGTTACTGCAAAAGCAAATTTGGAAACGCTCGGCCACTTGTGCAGACTTGTATCCTTCAAGGCGGGGGGGGGGGGGGGGGGGGGCGCG